>NW_026712238.1:12620490-12920490 GCF_030504385.1 Musca domestica | reverse complement strand
ATGAGATTTAAATCATTTAGAAAATGTGGTAAAGACCCATGGATAATTTTTTTCTACGAACTTAGACCATGCCGCTAGAATAGTTCCAAAGTACAGGAAATGTCCTTTTGATTAATTACCATCTTCTGTCCTGTTTTACCTACTATTGAGTCGAAATAAACACGCAATGGAACATGCAAAGGTATTGCTTTATTGAGAATATATTTTGTAATAATATAAAAACCATTTTCTATACCAAACAAAAAATTCTAAGACTATTTGATTAAATTATAATTTTAAATATTTAAATTTCATATTGAAATTGAAACAACGGTCAAATTTTCCTTTTTTGTTTATTAACATTTTCTTTTCTAATTCTACTTTGGAAACGCCCTTCTCTCAACAGTGATGGGCGGGTATTTTCCCAACTGCATTGATATATGGTTCTGCAACTCGAGATCTTCTATTTTGGCGGTGGTTGAAAATTTGTAACGCTTAATTATCTTTGCTATTGCCACCCGCTGCGTCAATTCCGCATAACGCAGTCCTGAAATATGAATATATTAAATATTTATGTACACAACTTGCAACTAGACTATCTCACCTATACAAAAACGCAGCCCCTTGGCAAATGGCACAAAGGCATACGGATGGCGCTTCTCGGCGTTGGTCGGTAGAAAATTATCCGGATTAAATGTGTC
This sequence comes from Musca domestica, assembly GCF_030504385.1. NCBI lineage: Eukaryota > Metazoa > Arthropoda > Insecta > Diptera > Muscidae > Musca > Musca domestica. Next base: position 12,919,810 of record NW_026712238.1, on the reverse strand, counting down.
GGCCTGGGGACCCCACACATCTTTATTTCGATGTAAATTAAAGGTATTTATTACGACTTCTTGCCCCTCGGGTATAACCACACCATTGCTCAGTCGGAGATCACCACCAATGACGCGTCGAGAAAACAGAGGAACTGTGGGAAATACACGCAGTGTCTCCTTTATAAACATATCCAGATAGGTAAGCTGGCTGATATGGTTATAGGTGATCTCAAACCCTCCGCTGTCGTTTTCGGGAAACATTTGAAGTATTTCAGCGTAGGCTTTTTCCTGATACTCAGGATATAGGGCCAACATGAGAATTGCGAAATACAATGTTGACGATGTGGTTTCAAATGCCTGGAAGGTAAGGAAACGATTTTGTTTGGTGATAATGATGGTTTTGTTCCCTAAAAACACTGTGCGACATAATTTCTGGGGGAAATTCGGCAGATTATGAAAGTAGAGCTAAAAAAAGGAAACACGTGTATCGGCGTTCGTAAAATTTACATCGCAAAATACTCTAAATAAATGGGGCAAATTCCCACCTCTTCCACACTTTTGGAAATTTTTGGATTGAGATTCCTTGGATTCCTTCGGCAATAATGCAAAGAAAAATGTACGAAATATTTAGCAAATGTCAACTCTTTTGGTCCGTTTCCTAACTAAAATCGTGGGGTATCATTATTTAAGGCTAAGGCTATATTGATATATATGGAGGGTATATTAAGTTCGTCATCGAAATAATAGTTTTGGACCTACTAAAGTATTTATATTTTCTTGGCGATTCAAAAACGAGTTAACCTTATCTGAGCGTCCGTCTGTCTGCTGTAATCACGCTAGAGTCAAAACGATTTATGATAAGAAGCTAAAATTTTGCATTTATCTGTCTTTTGTCTGCAGGCAGGTAAAGTTCAAGGATAGGCCATATTGGTCTACGATATTGTTAACCCCCATATATCGGTACCCCCCGATGTTCGGTATTTTGATGATTTCAGACACATTTTTCATAGGAATTGTCTGAAATTCTACACAAGTAGTTCCCCCTGGAAGAGAATTGTCAATATGGATCGTGTGTCCTCCATATAACGGTAACTCCCGATATTCGGTATTTTGATGATTTTAGTACAGCAATAGAATTGTCTGAAAATCCACACAAGGAGTTCCTTCTGAGTACTTTACCCTCTGAAAGATAATTGTCAACATAGGTCTAGTTTTAGTATAGCCCCCATAAAACAGTACCCCCGATATTCAGTATTTTAATGATTTTAGCGACAATATTTACCGGAATTGTTCCAAATTTCGTATTTTAAGTTCGGAATCGGTATTACAGCCTATGACAAAAAATTACTTATACAGGACCACGTCTTCGCATAGCCCCAATATAACAGTTTTCATTTGAGCGGTATTTTTTTGGCTGATTTTTTTTTTTAATTTTTCAAGTTTTTTTCCAAATGATAGAGGGTATTAGAATTTCAACCCGGCCGAACTCAGCTCCTTTTTTACTTTTTTGTAAATAGTGTTTTCTCATAAAAAAACTAAGAGGAAAATAAAAAAAAAACTTTAAATCGGAATTATACTTACAAGGCGAATATTCCAAAATGTAGACCTATAGAACCAATTGTCTGTATCAATGATTCTGGATCTAAACCAAACATCTGTATCAAATTTTAAAGCTCTATCCTAAATATTGTTACTATGGGAGGCACTTGGTACATCGTATCTTAATCTCAAACTTAGGTCGAGTTCGGAGATGGGCATCCACTCCTTCTGGAATTTCCCCCACAGAAGTTCGGAATTTCAAAAAAAAAAATCCAAATGCCCAGAAAGAGAAAGGATTTGCTCCAACATTGCAAATCGGAATATTTGTATCAGTCCTAGGTCAGGACTGAAATGGACAATATCGAAAATGGACAATATCGTCCACTCCATCAAGATGGAACATATCAGTCCGCTCCATCTGATATTTCTTCTTGCACAAGACCAATGAAATGATGAAATATATCGGACCACTATTGGTACCTCCCCCACAACTATTTTAATTACTATGAAGCTAAAAAACGCGAAATTAACATTCGATTCCGTTCAGACTTGGAGCATCTCAATATTTCCATCAAAATAAGATCTATTATAAAGATGGTACCTCCCCCACAAAGGATCAAATTTTTTGAAGATTTATAACTGTTATAAAATACGAAAAAACATCCGATTTTCTTCGAATTTCCCAAATTCGAATATTTTTACTTATGCAGGGCCAGGTATGAAGATGATAAATATCGGCTCATCCTTCTGGTATCTCCTCCACAAAAGTTCAAAATTTTGAATAATTATAATTCTTATAAAATACTAAATAGGCAACCGAATCTCTTCAAAATTTCACTTTATCCAATATTTTTACTAAAAAAAAAGACCTGGTGTAAAGATGGAATGTATCGGTACAATCCTTCTGGTACACGACTCCCCCCCATAAACTGACAAAAATTTTGAATTAAGCAACCTTATCTCTTCAAATTTCACATATCCCAATATTTCTATCAACAGATAATCAGGTGTGAAGATGATAGATATCGGTCCACTCCTTCTGAAACCGTGTCAACGTGTCAAAATTGTGAATAATTATAACTCTCATAAAAAGCCGAGTAAGCATCGGATTCCCTTTAAAATTCAAACATTCCAATATTCTTATTAACACAAGACCTGGTGATATCGGCCTACCTCTTCTGGTACCTCCCCCACAAAAGGTCACAATTTTCAATATTTATACCTCCAATAACTTGCGAAAAAAGTCAGCGATTCGTTTAAAACTTGGTAACATAAGATCCGATGTGAATATAGAATTGATCGGCTCACTACTTCTGGTACCTGGGGGCCACAAAAGGTTTAAGTTTTGGATTTAAATGTTAGATACTCATCCCAATATTTTTTTTCCGTATTAGATGAAGTGGAATGCTTCGGTTCACTGTATATGGTACCTCATGTATATTTCAACATTTTCCAAAAATTATCACGAATCTCATAAAATTTGATTTAGCCCAAATCTGGTACGTTGCAACATATATATCAGACTTAGGTCAGATACGAAATGGACAATATTGGCCAATTCTTTTGGAACCTCCCCCATAGAGGGACAATAATTTGAGTTATCAAATTAAATAAACGAACCGTGGCTTGAGATATACATCTGTTTGAGATGAAATTTTGCAAACAATGTTTGTTTGACCCAAGGACGAACCCTATTGAAATTGGTGATAAACGGATCAGATTTAGATGTAGCTCCCATATATCTTCAACCGATATACCTAATATAAGTCCAAATTTCCTGTATTTTGGTACATCCCACCGAATTCAGACTATAAGCAAGTAAATCGGATTTGTTTCATATATAGCTATAGCTAACATATATATGTTTCATCCGATTTGGTGTTTTAAGTCCCTCACATGCGTAATATGCTCCCCAGGAGAATGATAATTGGTTCCAAATATCAGATACAGCTCCGAAATAAGTGTATGCATTTTTTTCAAGATAGGTTCAGATTTAGATATAGCTCCCATATATCTTCAACCGATTTCGGGTATATTGCGCACTTAATGGCTAATTTAAGTCCAAATTACCTGTATTTTGGTATATCCCACCGAATTCAGTCTAGAAGCAAGTAAATCTGATTTGGTTCAGATATAGCTAACATATATATGTTTCATCCGATTTGAGGTTTCAAGTCCCTCACATGTGTGATAATATCGGATGCAGCTCCGAAAAAAGTAATCAAATTTTGTCAAGTTCGGTTTAGATTTGGATATAGCTCCCATATATATCCTCAACAGATTTCGTGTTAATTGTGCACCAAATGACCAATATCAGTCCAGGTGACCTCAATTTTGGCGTATCCGACCGAATTCAGACTAGAAGCAAGTACATTAATTTCGGAGAAAATCGGTTCAGCTATAGCCATGGCTCCCATATATATGTTTCATCTCATTTGGTGTTTAAGTCCCTCAAATTCATAATATTCATTCGACAAGTGATATTTGTACAGTCCAGAAATTCTTTTGCCAAATTTGATTAGGATCGGTTCAGATTTGGATATAAGTCCCATATATATCCTGAACCGATTTCGGGTTAATTGTACACTAAATGGCCAATATCAGTTCAAACGACCTGAACTTTGGCATATCCGACCGAATTCAGACTAGAAGCAAGTACATTAAATTCGGAGAAAATCGGTTCAGATATAGCTATAGCTCCCATATATATGTTTCATCCGATTTGGTGTTTAAGTCCCTCACATCCGTAAAATGCATTCGACAACAATGGTATTTTGTACCAGATATCTTTTAAAGTTCGAAAATACCTTTGCCAAATTTTATCGAGAACGGCAAAGATTTGGAGATATCTCCCATATATATATCCTAAATCCGATTCCATGTTTATTGTGCAAATAATGGCTAATATCAGCCCGAATGCGGTGAATTTCGGGACGTACGTTTTCATTTTGTGCAACTCGGCTCCGATATATATTTTTTCTAATATAATCCTCCTCCAAGTGTTATCATGCACTCTATAGCAAACTATAACTGCTCTAAAGCCAAATGTTGATAGATGGTATAATCTACTTGAAATAAATTCTTTTGTTAAGGGAGCTCTACTAAATAGCGGTGTAGGGTATTATCTAGTCGGCCCCGTACGACATTGTCTTTTCCTTACTGGTTTAAAAATAGGACCAAAAAGACGCCTTGCGGGTTAACATTTTTCCTCAAAAATATTTCTCGTATGTTTATCTGCAATATTGCCGAATACACTATATACCTAAAATACACGGTCTCCGAGGAATCTTAATCTGAAAATTTCCAGAAGTGTTGAAGAAGGGGGAATTTTCCCCCTTGCTTACTTTGCTATGTAAACTTTCCAAACGCCGATATACGTATCTTCTTTTTTAGGCTCTAAAAAAATCATTTCAGTTGCACAGTGTTATGTTTGATTTCCATACTACATACCGCACCGAACAAATGCATCGTATTTGATAGGGCCAGATCAGCATCAATCTTATTATTTTCTTTGGCTTCAATGACATGGCGGGCGACAATATGCTCCACAGTGTTTACATACTCCGGAAGAGTTCCAGATTTTGTCGAATGGTACGTAAATGCCTACGAATAAGAAGAAATGATTGAAGATTTCTTTCTCCCATCTCAGTAGAGAACCCTTCTAGAACTTTGTACTTACATCATTAATTACCGATCTTAAAAATTGCAATTCTTTCCGATGCTGCTTGTATATTGTTAAATCGGCTAGTTTGAGAATGAATTTCGATTGATAGTACACGGTAAATGTTACGTCCGATATATATTCCATCATGCTATATGTATAATTCGAAGAAATCAAAATCGCAGAAATAAGTATAAAAAACGGCATTACACTCATGTATATCTCAGAAGTTTAATATTAGATCTTACCTTGCTATAAAGTTTGCATAGTGTTTTATATCAATTGTAGATTTATCAAGATCAAGTCCCAACATTGTCTCTGCCAAGTAGAAAAAAAAGGAGCTCAAAATATTTATTTTTCCTTAAAAAAACGCAGTAATGATAACTCACCGCATGTTATGCCAATGGTGTATTCTCGACAAAACGTTAAAATTCTATAGGAATCTTTCATAGCATGGCATCCATCCAGTTCCTCAAAAAAGCCCGACATTCGCCTATTGAAGACGGGTAAAAATCCCAGAACTTTGGAAAATTTAAAACCTGGATCCATTTGTTTCCTAAGATGTTGCCAATCCTTTCCTGCAAAAAAAGAGACACGATTTAATGATTTCTTGGCTATTTGATATGTCTTACCTTGTATGGTCAGTAGTCCTTCGCCCAGGGCATGACGTAGTCCACCATATGTCAAATAATCCTTGTGTATACACAATTTCGACATTAGAATATCTTTGACGATATCCGGATCTCCGGTAACATATTGCGGAAATGGACCAACAAAATTAATGAAGTTTTGGCCAAGCTTTTTACAGTTTTCGACACCATGTTTAACAATGGCTAAAGAATAGATAATTAGAAAAAAAAAAAAACATGAAAATATTTAATTAATTATTGTGATTTATATGTGCGAATATTCATTTTCATATCTACATTAATAACAAGTAAGCGAAGGCTATAGACGTGCGGGGCCGAGCATGTGATACCCTACAACACTACAATATGTTAGAAGCCCCCTTATGTCCAAATTTTGGAAGATTTCGCTGTTGAAATTATGTCACGGTGCACAGCCCAGTTATTAACTTCAGCATTTTGACCAGGGACATTTGCCCAATTTTTACGCACTCCGTCGTGCTATTAGTTGTTGTGGTCCATTTTACAGCTAAATATAATCCAATGGTCATCCAAAATTCTAGAATTCTTTCTTGTCCTTAACGCTCTTCTTAGGCGTGTCGAATGGCTTCAATTGTATGATCAAGAAATTTTTTTCTGTTTTTGATTCATTTGAACCCCTAATATTTTGCGATCATCTCCAAAAGCAAGCTATATGATGTTCTTGTCTACGAATTTGGCTATATTCGGATATCACCTGTAAGTAATGTTGGTATTTTTCAGAGAGAAATAGTGGTCAATTCTACCCGCTGTCCTAAACCCTAACTTCATGTGAGATTTCGTGTTCTTTGGTTTCTATTTATGACCTTTATAACGGCTGCAAAATCAGCAACATTTTTAGTTGTTGGTCCATTTCAACCCCTAAATATATTGCGGACATCTTTAAAAACAATAGGCCTAGCCCTTCTGAGCCTAAGCCTACCCCTTTCTTGAGGATCGGACGATAATTGCAATCTGCATATAATATCCCCAAGCAGTGGACCACAAAAAACGGCTAAGTCAAATTGAAAAAATCGGATGCGATAAAAAATATGAAAAAAAAAAAAAAAAAAAAAAACTATAAAATCTATATTGACCTGTTCGTCTATTTTTTATTATGTCGAAGTTAAAAATATTTGCGGTTTAATCGAAAATTTGACTTTATTTAACACAAATGTTATTGTCAATTTCACCCACTAAATATTACCCGATGACCATCAAAATTGGAATGCTTCTGCCCAGCCCCAAGCGCCGTGCTACCTCCCGATTTGATTGGTATATAATTGCGACCTGTAGAGCAACTGCAAAATCAGGAAATTTTTCAGATTTTGGTCCATTTCAACCCCTAAATATTATGCGATCATCTCCAAAAACAATAGGGTTCTATTCTGGCCCTAACCCCACCTCCATTTTCAATTTCGTGAGGATTGGACCATAATGGTAGAGCGATTACAAATTAATATGGACAGACGGACAGACGGACATACATAGCTAGATCGATTCAGCTCGGCGAGATGGGAAGATCCATATATACTTTTCTATGTGGGAAACCAATATTTCGAGGTGTTACATAATTTTTGGCCCAATCAAACTTATAATACCCCCAACACATAGTGTTGTAGGGTATAAAAAGTAAAGCTAGAATCTAGAAATTTTAGGTGAGGGTCACTTTTGGCCCGAAGGAGTCAGATAGAATTCTAAAATTTGATATTTAGCTTAGTGATGGTATGGCTGTGGTTTAGAAATGCGTCCTATATTTGTACTAAATAATACTCTATTTGGTATTAGGTATATAATGCATAAGGCTGGAATCCTCAAATTTGAAATTAAAGTCTCTGTTGGTATCTGGAATGGAGATATAGAGTTCGTTTTGGGAAGGTGTACATTAACAGTGCGAACAGTGCTAAGCGGTACTGAATTTAGTATTGCGTTAAGAGATAAAACTGAAATTCTGAAATTTGATAAAGATGTCACTGTTGGTGTCTGTGTTTGCGGAATAAGGGTGTGTACTGTAATTGTTCGACAAGTTCTATGTGATACTAAATTGGGGACTTTACAACTGATGAGTGACTGATTGTCTAATCAAGGACCACAAAAAACGGCTAAAAAATTCTAAGACGATTTAGCCCTCTTTGTCCGTCCGTCAGTCTGCCTGTCCGTCTGTTGTAATCTCGCTGGAGTTAAAACGAATTAAGATAGCAATCTAAAATTTTGAACAGCGCAGTCTGTCGTCTTTGGGCAGATCAAGTTCGAAGATGGGCTATATCGGTCCTCGATATATTATAGCCCCCATATAACGGTACCACATTTTTCAATGGAATTATCTGAACTCCTACACAAGTAGTTCTTTTTCTAACCCGATCGCGTGTAATGAGGGTGCTTCCATTATAATTATTGGCATTATTCCCGCTATTTTCTGTCACAATCCCCATAATAAAAATCGGGAGTATGGCCGTTTGCTTAAGTTGAGTTTAGGGGCTATGCTCGGATAGACCTGATTTGTATACCCTCCACCTGCACCAAATTTGTCATTTCGTTTGTAACACCTCGAAATATACATTTTTAACACCGCAAAGTATTTATATTCTTGATCAGCATAAAATTCCATGTCGACTTAGCAATGTCCGTGCGTCTGTCCGTCTGTCCGTCCGTTCGTCCGTCTGTCTGTGGAAATCACTCTAGTTTCCAAACGAAATGAAGTAGGTTGATAAAATTTTTCTCAAAAGTATATTATGTCTGCAGAACTATTGGTATTGAAAATGGCCATGCAGGTCCACGTTTACCTCCCGATATTTTCATGATTTTAACAATATTTTTCACATTCATATTTCATATTTTCAAATATGGTATTTTAAATTCGTAATGGATACTACAGCCTATGACAGAAAATTATCTGTGCAGGTTCACGTCTTCGTATAACCTCCACATAATGGTACCTCCCGATATTCGGTATTTCGATAATTTTAGCGACATTATTCACCGGAATTATTTCAAATTTCGTATTTGAAGTTCGCAATAGATACTACAGCCTACGACAGAAAATTATTTATGCAGGTCCACGCCTTCGTACAGTCCCCATATAACGGCACCTCCCGATATTCGGTATTTTGATGTTTTTAGCGACATTATTCCCCGGAAATGTTTCCAATTTGGTATTTAAGGTTTGTAGTGGATACTACAGCCTATGACAGAAAATTGTCTGTGCAGGTCCACGTTTGGGTGGTACCTCTCGATATTCGGTGTTTTGATGATTTTAGCTACCATTCACCGAAATTTTTTTAAGTTTTGCATTTGAATATTGTTGCCTATGCAGGTATAGACCCTAACATATTGGCTACATTCGATATTTTTTAAGATTTTAACAAATTTTTTAACGGATTTTATTTGAAAATTGCCAAATTCGTTCCAAATGATGTAAGGTATTCAAAGTACGAGCCGGTCGAACTTCCTGCTTTTTTACTTGTTTTTATCACAGTTATATATTTTTAACCTTATTACAAAATGGGTATCCATTGAATGCTTATGGAAATATCTATTCAACAAGTGGTCATATGATGGGGTTATTACAACCACTTCCGGAGGAATACAAGGAAATTAGTATTTTGTACCGAAACATTTAGAAAACTCCCTAAAAGTTTGAAAATGGGCCCATCATTGGATATTAAGATCTACATACTACATTATAACCTACACTCATGCCTTTCCAAATCTATACCAAATGTAGCCCTGATATCTCTTTAGGTTCCGAAGATATTAGTGATAAAATCATGAAATTGAGATTTTCTCCAATAATATGCATTTAACCTTTATAGGTTATCTAAGTAGCACGACTTCGGCCGGAGCTTGAGATTTTTTCCTTTGAGGTATGTCCAACATCTGAACTGTACATTTTTGTACATTTTTTTCTCTGGAGAATGCGATTTATATATTTCCTTACCTTTTTTACTTTTGTAAATAGCCGGCTATAAGCCACTTCACTTCTTAAGCATTCAATTGATACATATCGGTTTTGTAGAATTTTTTCGAACTTCCGGGTCGAATAACCGGGTAACCGTTAAAATACCTACAGGTGGTATCCGATCATAACCCCTAAATTCACCTTAAGCCAAAATGTTAGATTGCAGACCCTGTATTTATGAATTCCTTGTTTAGTTAAGATTTAGACTTTAGATTCTTGGAATCTTAATCCGAATCTTAATCCAAAATTAAAAAAATTGAGAGGATGACCTTGCTCTCTCCGCTTGGGTGACTCTGCGATATAAAATTACAAAAAAAAAAACCGATACGCGTGTCTTCTATTTTAGATCCACTTTCATAATCCATGGAGTTTTTTCTGCATTTTTTTGTGTTGCACGGTGTAATTACAGCATTTATAAATTGTGAATTTATTTCACAGTTCTCTTCAAACTCCTCACAATGCAACATTTATGCAAAAATTTGATTTGATATAAAGTTGGTATTATTAAAGAACAATCTGGGGGCGCTTCCAGCAAAAGAACAAATAAATAAATAAAAAAAGGAGCAAATCCGGAGGATATATGTTTGTCGGTACGCCGACTGTTAACAGTCTTGTTTGCTTACACATTTCAAACATGATTGGATACACTACTTTCACACTTTCATGGCCAAAAATAGTTTTTGTCGGTTTAAGTACTACACATTTCATTGTTCACTGTTTGACTCCATTTTCATTTGCGATAACTTCCTTTGTTACGCTAATTTTTTTAACCACATATTCCACACTTTGTTGTACTTACTTTTCGGAGTCACAATTGGTCCAAAACCCAATATCATTTCCAACTTATGAAACGGCACTTTCCTGGCCATGCCGAATACATGGCGATGATTCCATCGATGGTGTAACCACAAGAAAATCAATAGAATTAAAACTATGACTAGAAACGGCTGCATGCTTCCAACACTTTCAATAAAATGTTCTCTCGCCAGAGCCAATCACCTCCTAATATAAACAGAATGTGATTTTCAGGTTTCCATAATTAAATGGATTTTCGTACAGCATTTGTTTTTTATGAATACATTTACGAAGATCTATTTATTATCGGTTATTTATCTGTCGCTGGAACGTTTATTTGCACATAAAAAAGCAAAGGTTGCAAAGTAAGAACTCTTGACATAGTTGAACGAGAGGTCTTCGCTAAAATGGCGAACAGTAATGCTTAAATATTTTATACAGATTATCTATCTAACACGTTGGGAATTAATTTTTTGGAAATTTAAATGACAGCATGAATATTTCAATGAATTATTTTTAATACCAAAGAAAAAAATGTTCTGCCTAAAATAAAGTGGGCACCCAGAAATATTTTAAAGGTGTTCCAAACCATGGTCATCATTTGTATATTGAGCCAATTTATACAGCCTCATGGTTTCAAAGTGTGCCACAAGAAAACACCGGATCTCATATTTTCTGGATGTAATTTGCCTTAGTGGGTTCTACCCTAATATTGGGTTCTATATCTTATTTAAAGGTGTAACTAGGTGTGACAAAACATATTTATTTGACTGTTATTGTTTTTGCGTTTAATTATGGGTTTTAAAATATCTGAAAATACTTGAGTATAATGGGGCAAAAAAAAAAAAAGAAAACTTGATAATTGAAAAATCGCAAAATTTATTGTTTGTTTTCAATAGTCGAATTAAATGTGATTGGACAATTGTAGCGGTTAGATCGGATAATAAATTTCGATGTGAACGTACTGTAAGGAAAAGAAGACAATATCTAGTAAAAAAAGCTATGATAAGATTCGCACATGTTGCAGATACTAATACCAAATTAAATTATAGGTAAAAAGGGGAAAAAAGGATTTGACCCTAGGCCTCTCTTGGACGAAATCCGTTTCGAGACATTAGGATTCTATCTAGCCTTGAAAGTATCCGATTTGGTTCATTTGGGCATATTTACCAAACTTAATCGAGTTGCGGCATGGGCAATATCGGTCCACTGGAAAAGTTCTCAAATTTGCAAAAAAAAAAAAAAAAAAAACTAGTAAAAAACAAGTAAGCAAAGGCTATACTCGTGCGGGGCCGACCATGTGATACCCTACAACACTACAACATGTTAGAATCCATTTTGAAAGATTTCGCGGTGCGCAGCCCAGATGTTACCCTCAGCATTCTGACCAGGGATATTTGCCCAATATTTACGCACTCCGTCGTGCTGTTAGTTGTTGTGGTATATTTTACAGCTAAATATAATTCAATTGTCATCCAAAATGCTAGAATTCTTCCCTGTCCTTAACGCTCTTCTCAGGCGTGTCGAATGGCTTCAATTGTGTGATCAGGAATTTTTCTCTGTTTTTGGTTCATGTGAACCCCTAATATTTTGCGATCATCTCCAAAAGCAGGAGGCGAATCTGTATCTCCAAATTTAGACTCATCTATATGATTTTCTTGTCTACGATATTTGGCTATATTCGTCAATGAAATCGGCATAAAAAAGCCAGAAGTTCGCCTTTTGTGTATTTCGGATATCGCCTGTAAGTAATGTTGGTATTTTTTTACACAAAAGTAGTGGTCCATTCTACCTGCTGTCCAAAACCCTAACTACATGCGAGATTTCGTCTCCTTTGGTTTCTATTTGCGACCTTTATAACGGCTGCAAAATCAAGAATATTTTTAATTGTTGGTCCATTTCAACCTCTAAATATATTGGGGACATCTTTGAAAACAATAGACCTAGCCCTTCTAAGCCTAACCCTACCCTTTTCGTGAGGATCGGACGATAATTGCAATATGCATTTAATATCCCCAACCTGTGTTGTAAGGTGAAAAAATATTACAAAATGTACACCTCAATATTATAAGTCAAATTGAAAAAATCGCATGCGATAAAAAATATGAAAAAATAAAAAAATGACACAAAATACTACAAAATCTATATTAACATCTTTATTAGCATATTTTTCGGCGATTTTTTTAGATTTTGTACTTTTATGCCAAGAGGGCATTCTGAATTGACAAAATTTGTCAAAATCGGTCCAGCCATTCTTGAGATATAAGCATTCTAGCTAACACCCCTTCCTTTGTATATATACATTTTATATATTTCGCTATATATAACCGATATATTTACTATCGGCATCTACGTAACGGTCAGAATTGACCTGTTCGTCTATTTGTGATTTGGCCGGGATTAAAAATATTCGCGGTTTAATGGCAAATTTGAATTTTATTAACAATAAATGTTGTGGCCTATTTAACCCACTAAATATTACCCGATGACCATCAAAATTGGAAGGCTTCTGTCCAGACCTAAGCTCTAGCCCCATGCTAACTTCCGCTTTGATTGGTCTATAATTGCGACCTGTAGAGCAACTGCAAAATCAGGAATTTTTTCAGTTTTTGGTCCTTTTCGACCCCTAAATATTATGCGATCATCTCCAAAAGAAATAGGGTTCTATTCTGACCCTAGCCCCACCTCCATTCTAAATTTCGTGAAGATCGGGCCATAATTGCGACCTGTAGAGTGATTACAAATTAACATGGACAGACGGACAGACGGACGGACGGACATACATAGCTAGATCGACTCAGCTCGTCGAGCTAGGAAGATCCATATATATTTTCCTATGTGGGAAATCAATATTTCGAGGTGTTACATGATTTTTGGCCCAATCAAACTTATAATACCCCCAACACATAGTGTTGTAGGGTATAAACAGACATACATAGCTAGATCGACTCAGCTCGTCGAGCTAGGAAGATCCATATATACTTTCCTATGTGGGAAATCAATATTTCGAGGTGTTACATGATTTTTGGCCCAATCAAACTTATAATACCCCCAACACATAGTGGTGTAGGGTATAAACAGATAAATTCGACCAGAAATTCGGCCGAACTTTTAGTACCCTCCAACATTTTGGAGGAAATTGGACATTTTCTGTCTGTCCGTCTATCCGTCTGTGGAAATCACACTAGCTTCCGAACGAAATGAAGTAGGTTGATAAAATTGTTTTCAAAAAAATATATATTATATCTGCAGGACTATTGGTATTGAAAATAAGCCATGTAGGTCCAAGTTTTGGACCTCCCGATATTCGGTATTTTGATGATTTTAGCGAATTCATTCACCGGAATAGTTTCAAATTTTGTATTTTAAGTTCGCAATGGATACTACATCCTACACCAGAAAATTGTCTATGCAGGTCTACGTCTTCGTATAGCCTTCATATAACGGTACCTCCCGATATTGGGTATTTTGATTTTATCGACATTATAACCAATTTTTTTTAAGTTTCGCATTTGATTATTGTAATGGTTTATGAAAAAAGTTACCTATGCAGGTCCACATCGTCGTTTAGACTCTAAAATGACGGCTACATTTGGTATTTTTAAAAATTTAACAGAATTTTTAACGAATTTTATTTATTGAAAATTGCTAAATTCGTTCCAAATGGTGGAGGATATTCAAAGTCCGAACTCACAGCTTTTTATACCCTCCACCATAGTATAGAGGGTATATTAAGTTTGTCATTCCGTTTGAAACACCTCGAAATACACATTTTAGACCCCACAAAGTGTATATATTCTTGATAAGCATAACATTCTATGTCGATTTAGCGATGTCCCTCCGTCTGTGGAAATTACTCTAGCTTCCGAACGATTTGAAGTAGATTGATAAAATTTTGCTAAAATGTATGTTATGCCTGCAGGACTTTTGGTATTGAAAATGGGCCATGTAGGACCACGTTTTGGTATAGCCCGCATATAACGGTACCTCCCGATTTTCGGTATTTTAATGATTTTATGGACATTTTTTCACCAGAATTGTTTCAAATTTGGTATTTGAAGTTTGTAATGGATACTACAGCCTATGACAGAAAATTGTCTGTGCAGGTTCACGTCTGCGTATAGCCCCCATATAACGGTACCTCCCGATATTCGGTATTTTAACGAGTTTAGCGACATTATTTACCGGAATTGTTTCAAATTCGATATTTTGATTTTTAGCTACATTCTTCACCGAATATATTTTTTTTAAGTTTCGCATTTGAATATTGTTATGGCTTATGGTGAAAGTTGCCTATGCAGGTCCACGTCGTCGTAAATACCCTAATATAACGGCTACACTTCGGTATTCTTAGGATTTTAACAGATTTTATTTTATTATAGATTTTTCATTTTTTTTTTTTTTTTTGAAAATTTCCAAATTCGTTACAAATGGTGGAGGGTATTCAAAGTTCGTCACGGCCGAACTTACAGCTTTTTTACTTGTTTGTTATCACACTATTCGACGAAATTCAATTTTTTCCAAAGTTGAAGAAAACTATAAAAATTATTATGAATGCATAGCTTAAAATATGAGACGCGTCTATTGGCTTTTAAAAAAATATTTGCGTTTAGATTCATTGATATCCTTGAATTTTAAGTGTAAATTGTTTTCGGCAATAATACTCACAAGGATACGGGGAATATTTTTGTAAGACAAAGCAAACCTCAGTCGAGTCATTGAAGTGGTCTTGTAGCTTCTTTTCTCGACAAACATTTAAAGTATTCTACAGTATTCTTCGTCATGAAATTTTTTTATAGGTCTCAGAAAATTACAAAACTCCAAATCTTATTTAGAAGTGCGGAAATCAGCAAAAACATGTTTTGGATTAAAACCTCTTTTAATTTGAGTTTGTGCAAAAAAAAGCTTCGTTTTAATGGGGATGACGTCAAAGACAAAATGTTCCACTTAAAATTTCTCTATATTTTGCCTAACACATAAATTCTGTATTTACATTATATGCCAAAAAAAAAAAAAAATATCGGCATCAAATTTGCCAAAAAAAAGTAAATAAATAAAATTTTTGTTTGTGAAACTATTTTGCATAAACTCAGATGGAGTGCGATTTTAACCACATAACGTGTTTTTCCGATTTTTGGCTTTATTGCAAGATTTGGAGCTTTAGTGTTTTTCTGTATTTTCTGTGACCAATAGTAAATGTTTATTATGAATAATTTTGTATAATATTTTGGTCTGAAACGATCACATTTTAATGAAATGTTTATCATTTAAAGACCTTCTTAGCGACTCGGCTGAGGGTCAGTTTGTTTGCCAAAAGTATTCCCCGGATTATTGCCTTTAATGCTGCCGAAAACACTATACACCTAAAATACACAAATTGTAAGGAATCATAACATGAATATTTTCAACATGCATGTATTTCTGTTCGAAACTTCCCCGCCCTGTTTTAGGTTACCTCTCGATGTAAATTTTCACAACATCTAAAAACGCGTCTCATATTTTTTTTGCTCTATTTTCATAATCTACTCCATTTGTCTTGTAATTATTTTTTGTGCCGTACAGTGTAATTAGAAAATTCCATTTCCTATAATAATTTCTGACATTCCTGGACTCTATAAAAGTTATCATACACATAACTAAAATATTTAACTAATAAAAATAAATAATTTTATTCGATAGAAAGAAACGTGTGATAATTAAGGTCAAAAGGAAGTATTAAATGTTATTGATAATGTAAACGATTAAAAAATAATAAATAATTAAATAAAATAAAAAATAATATTAAAATGCTAAAACTCTGGCATTAACTCAAAGAGCAAGCGTCTTATTTCTTTGCAGCTATTTAAAAGCTATAAAACTTATCAGTAGCGAGATTCTCTAGTTTTTTAACGATCAAGTTTTAAATAGTAAGTAAGCAAAGACTAGAGCGGTGTGGGGTCGACCATGTGACCTCCTATAAAACACTATAATTAACGATAGTTTCTTGAGATCCGTTTTTTTTTTTTTTTGACTTGATTGAAGGAATACATTGGTAGATATAAATTGACAAATCAAGGTACGATTTCTTATTTTTAAATTGAAAGCTGACGCTGCATCATTAGGTCTTATTTCGAGAAATCCTCATAGATTTGGAGATTAGGTCTTTATTTCGAGAAATCCTCATAGATTTGGACACAAAATTTCTCTAAAATGTATCTCCAAAGTAACAACAATTCGTGTTTGGCTTTAAAGTACACAAAATGAACAATTTGTTCCGTTCGAATTTTTTAATGAAATCTTCATGTATCGTACTAAATTTTCAGAATTTTCAGGTTTTATATATTATAAAAGTTTTTCTTTTTTTTTTCTGAAATAATAATAGGACAATGTCACACCTAGAAGTCTGTCAAATCTTTAAATTTTATGTTTACCGAAGAGTTTATTAGTAAAACCATTATACAATGGATCCACATCCATTTTTTTTATACCCTCAGCCATATGGCTACAGAGGGTATATATCATTTGATACGGCCAAAACGTGCCTAGTCGAAATAACGGTTTTAGACCCTAGGTCTCTTTGGACCAAATCCGTTTCAGAACATTTGGAGTCGATCTAGCGATGTCCGTCCGTCCGTCTGTCTGTCTGGCTGGCTGGTGCGCACGATAACTCTCGAAGGGAGTATCCGATTTGGTCCAAATTGGCTACATCGTAATATTTTTGTCAAACTTAGATCGAGTTCGGAGATGGGCAATATCGGTCCACTCCTTCTGGTACCTCCCCCACAAAAGGTCGAAATTTTCAAAAAATATATTTTTTGCACAGAAGGAAAAAGGATAATCCGAATTTGCTCCAACTTTGCAAATCCTAATATTTACGTCAGTGCTAGGTCAGGTGTGAAAATGGACAATATCGGTCCACTCCATCAAGTACCTCCCCCACAAATGGTCAAAATTTTGAATCTTTTAAACTGTTATAAAATGTGATGTAAGAGTCCGATTGTCTTCAAATTTCACACATCCCAATATTTATATTAACCCAAGGTCTGGTGTTAAGATGAACAATATCGATCCACTCCTTCTGGTACCTCCCCCACAAAAGGTCGAAATGTTCAAAAAATATATTTTTTTTGCACAGAAAGAGAAAGGATAATCCGATTCTGATCCAACTTTGCATATCCTAAAACTTGCATCAGTACTAGGTCAGGTGTGGAAATGGACAATATCGGTCCACTCCATCAAGTACCTCCCCCACAAATGGTAAAAATTTTGAATAATTACAACTCTCATAAAATGTGATGTAAGAGTCCGATTGTCTTCAAATTTTACACATCCCAATATTTATATTAACCCAAGGTCTGGTGTTAAGATGAACAATACCACTCCTTCTGGTACCTCCCCCATAAAAGGTCGAAATTTTCAAAAAAAAAAAAAAAAAAAAAAAAACATATTTTTTGCACAGAAAGAGAAAGGCTAATCCGAATTTGCTACGACTTTGTAAATCCTAATATTTGCGTCAGTGCCAGGACAGGTGTAAAAATGGACTATATCGGCCCACTCCTTCTGGTACCTCCCCCACAAATGGTCAAAATTTTGAATAATTACAATCTCATTAAATGTGATGTAAAAGTCCGATTGTCTTCAAATTTCACACATCCTAATATTTGTATTAACCCATGGACTGGTGTGAAGGGAGAATACATCGGTCCACTCCTTCTGGTACCTCCCCCACAAAATATTGAAATTTTAAGTACCCATGAAGCTCATAAATCGCCAAATTAACATCCGATTCCAATTAGACTTGGCACATCTATCGAAATATTTATATCATATTTTTGGGTCCGATAGGAAATAGGCAATATTGGCCCATTCCTTCGGGATCTGCTCCATAGAGGGTCAAACGTTTGAATAACCTTAACACTAGTCAAAATATATTTAGATAATCGAACATAGGCTGAGGGTATATCTCTGGCGGCAATACCGACTGATACTTTTTAACTTGTTTTGATCAAAAACCATCTTCATCTTTACTTTTCATCTTTATATGTAAAGCCTAGGAACCTCAGTATCAAATATCAAAACTTCAGCTCTATCCCTTCACCCAGTACAAAATTTAGTACCCTTTTGTACAATTATAGTACGCCTATCCAAAACCAGCTCTTTTTCTCAACCACAGATACCAAGAGTGAAATCTATGTAAAATTTCAGCTCTATTCCTTTAGAAAATACCAAATTCAGAACTACTTTCGTACAATCATAGTACACATTTATAAAACCACCTCCATAGCTCAATTTCAGATACCTCCATAGCTCAATTCCAGATACCAACAGAGACCTCAATATCAACTTTCGGGATTCCAGCTCTATCCCTTCCCCCGATAGCCAATTTAGTACCAGTTAGTACTATTCGTATAAGTATAGTACACATTTCTACACATAAACATTTGCAAAACGATAAAAAACTGCAACAAAGCCAAACGCCATAATTTTTATATTTTTTTACATTTTATTGAATGAAAGCAAAAAATTTCGGAAATAGCATCAAATTTTAGAATAAGTTTAGATTTGTTCGAATTGGTCACCTTTGGCACGAATTATGACCTTCAAACGGCCAATGAAACCGTCACACGCTCTCCGATTGTTGCTCTGCGGTATTTTGGCCCATTCCCGACGAAGCGTTTGCTTGAGGTGATCGACACTTTGGTATTTTTTAGTGCCAACCTTGCTTTCCAAAATACCCCAGACACAATAGTCCAACGGATTGGTATCCGGAGATTTTGGTGGCCATTGTTCGCTGGAAATGAAGCGAGGAACCTCATTTTGTAACCATTCTTGAGTGGCGAGTGCTGAGTGCGATGGTGCTGAGTCCTGTTGGAATGTCCGAAGGCTGCGCCAAAAATGTTTGCGTGCCCAAGGCTTGAATACACCCTTCAACAGATTTTCGCGATAATATTCGGCATTTATTCTGATGCCACGGTCGATTAATACGAGCGGAGAGCGACCATCGGCTGTTATGCGTTTGAGTTCCGGTGGCCAACCGAAGGTGCACGTTTTTTCAGCTGACCTCTTTGGCAAGTAAACACGATCATTTTGTTTGTTTGCAAACTGCTGGACAACGAATATTTCCTCATCGGAGAAAACCAAATTCAGCAGTTCACGACTTTCGGCCAAGCAAAGCAACTCTTTAACTCTTTTGAGTCTATTTTCTTTCTGTTGCGGTGTAAGTTCTTGCACTTTTTGGAATTTCAGTGGCTTTACCCCGAGCTCATTTTTCAATATTTGCTGAATGGAATATTGCGATATATTTAGCTCACGAGCCGTTTTTTGGCCTCTGCGACGGGGGTTTCGATCAAGTCGAACCTTCTGATGTTGCTGTTTTCTTCCACCTCATTGACGTCGGGCTATGATACCAGTATCACGGTAACGAGCGATGGTACGAGACACAAACGATTTATTCACATTTAAATGCTGGAGTGCTCTAACAATAGCCACTTGTGGTTTTCCAGCCAAATATAAAGAAATCACACCATCACGTTTGTATTCCATCGCGAATTACTTTTTTTCTGGATAGTTCTCACCAAAATGCTTTTGTACGCTTGCAAACAATATAATGAGGTGTCACTGGAATAATTTTAACAGGTGTCGGACCAGTGGTTTAGTAATGACAGCAGTCTGCTCATTTTGTTTGTCCAATAGACAGTATTAAATTTTTAGCACATTTTTCTATTTTTAGTACCCTTTTAGAACCAATTTCCAAAAACCAGCCTTATCACACGCTTATCCACTAAGACTGACCCTCATTCCAAATTCCAAGATTTTAACTTCAGCCGTTTCGTCTGCTCGTTAATTATCAGGTAGAATATTATTTCACTTCTGGCCAGTTCTACCCAAAGAAAAAATGCAATCGGAATTTAATTGTGACCTCAAGAGCAAATGCAAATTCAGAAACAAATCAGTTTTTGGTCCATTTCATTCCTTTAATTTTATGCATTTCTTTTTCCCAAAATAGGCTACTGTTCTAGCTCTCACTTCATGCAAAATTAGGTGAGGATTGAACCATGATTGCGGCATGTAGTTTGATTAAATTAAATGGAAATTGGCTGATTACTTCAAATTCATGGGACATTGAATACAGCTAAATTTACACCATTTTTCTATCTTTGCATTTTATTCATACTTTTTATACCCTCCACCTTGGAAAGGAGGGTATATTAACTTTGTCATTCCGTTTGTAACATCCTTAAATATTCGTCTTAGACCCCATAAAGTATATATATTCATAATCAGCATAAAATTCTAAGTCGATTTAACGATGTCCGTCTGTCTGTCTGTCCGTTGAAATCACGATACAGCCCACATTATTTGACGTAGAGCTCCAAAATTTAGCAGAGCTATTTGCATTGTGTCTAGGATGGTTGGTATTGAAAATGAGATATATCGGTCCACGTTCTGGTATAGTCCCCATATAACGGTACCTCCCGATATTCGGCATTTTGATGATTTATGCCACGTTTTTTCACGGATTTGTCTTAAAATTGGTATTTGTAGGTCATAGCAGGTCCCTGAGCGTGTGGCAAAACATTGCATGTATGGGTCCAAAATTTGGTACAGCCCCCATATAACGGTACCTCCAGATATTCGGTAATTTGATGATTTTTGCAACATTTTTTCACGGATTTGTCTGAAAATCGATATTTGTTGGTCATAATAGGTTCCAGCTCCGGTGGCGAAACATTGCATGTATGGGTCCATGATTTGACCTCCCAATATTCGGTATTTTGATGGTTTTTGCCACATTTTTTCACTGATTTGCCTAAAAATTGGTATTTGTGGGTCATAATGGGTCCTAGTTCGTGTGGCGAAGCATTGTAATTATAGGTCCACTTTTTGGTATAGCCCCCATATAACGGGACCTCCCGATATTCGGTAATTTGATGATTTTTGCCACATTTTTTTCACGGATTTGTCTGAAATTTGGTATTTGTTGGTCATAATTGGTTCCAGCTTCGGTGGCGAAACATTGCATGTATGGGTCCATTATTTGATATAGCCCCCATATAAAGGTACCTCCCGATATTCGGTATTTTGATGGTTTTTGTCACATTTTTTCACTGATTTGTCTAAAAATTGGTATTTGTGGGTCATAATGGGTCCTAGTTCGTGTGGCGAAACATTGTAATTATAGGTCCACGTTTTGGTGTAGCCCCCATATTACGGTACCTCCCCATAATCGGCATTTTAATGGTTTTTGCCACATTTCTTCTAGTGTTTATTTTACCCTAAGGTGGAGGGTATTAAAAGTTTGGCCCGGCCGAACTTAATGTTTTTTTACTTGTTCTATATTTATCCAGTATTTCATTAAAAATAGAAAATCTACATCCTTCTCCCAAAAATTTTCCAAAAATTTTCAAATTGCCCAAATGCAATAAGGCTGCAGTTGTTTGGCAAATTTTATGATTTATGAATGAATGCAAGTGGCTATAGCAAACACCTCGTATACTACAGCATTCAGTGCCGCATATGGCTGTAATCAGAGGCCACTATAGATGAGAATGACATACGACACATGTCTGGGTGCACACGATGCTGTGCCATCGTATGAAGGCATAGAATGCATTTGATGGCGTTTCTACAACAATAAGAAACGTTGTTCTACTTTTTTCTAAGATAAAATTTAGTAATTTACTGTCTACCACACATATTTGCATATTTTTTCATACCGGACAAAGAAGAAATAAAAGAGAGAGAAAGCTAGAGAGCGAAATTTGTTGTTTAACAGAATGGAAGCCTTATGAAGTATCCATGGAACTTAATTAGGTTATACCCAGTCAGGGAATACCCAGCGAACTATTTCGAAATACTTCTGAATGTGCAAGGATTGATTATATTCCTATAGAAGAAATGGTTATCTTTATAAATATAAGAGTAGTGAAATAACTGACGGCTGAAGCTAGAGTCTTGAATTTTTTCACGACGGTCCGTCTTGATGCGTAGGAGCGTGATCTGGCCGGGTTTTTGAAAATTCATAAAAAAGGTACCAAAAATACTAAAATGCAGTAAATATTGTGTACTTTGTACTGGACAAATAAAATGGTACTAGACTTGTAAAATGGTACCATATGCTATTATATCAAGGATAGAGTTTAAAACTTGAGGTGGTTTTGGAAATGTGAACTAAGTGTGCGGACGGTACTAAATGCGAAACATTTGCTACTATGTATGGAAGGTAGCTAAGTGTGCGGACGGTACTAAATGTGAAACATATGCTACTATGTATGGAAGGTAGCTATTTTTATACCCTACAACACTATGTGTTGGGGGTATTATAAGTTTGATTGGGCCAGAATTTATGTAACACCTCGAAATATTGGTTTCCCATATAGGAAAGTATATATGGATCTTCCTAGCTCGCCGAGCTGAGTCGATCTAGCTATGTATGTCCGTCCGTCCGTCTGTCCGTCTGTCCATGTTAATTTGTAATCACTCTACAGGTCGCAATTATGGCCCGATCTTCACGAAATTTAAAATGGAGGTTGGGCTAGGGTCAGAATAGAACCCTATTTCTTTTTGAGATGATCGCGTAATATTTAGGGGTCGAAATGGACCAAATACTGAAAAAATATCGGATTTTGCAGTAGCTATACAGGTCGCAATTATAGACCAATCGACGGAATTTCGTATGTAGCTAGAGTTTTGGGCGGGGAAGAAGCCTACCAATTTGGGTAGTCATCGGATAATATTTAGCAGGCAAAATAGACCATATCTTTTTTGCTGAAAAAATTCAAAATTTTTCATTAAACCGCGAATATTTTAAATCCCGGCGAAATCACAAAGCCATGACAAGGTTACTTCTGATCTTTACAATGATGTTAACATATAACAAAACGAATATATAGCAAAATATATATATATATATATATATATATATATATATATATATATATATATATATATATATATATATATAAAAAACCAATAATAAATGTTAATCTTTTGCCACTTCTGAGAGATTATAGGTCTTTGGGAAATATTGGTTCCAGATCTAGGAAGACCATTTACGTGCAAAATCTGCCAATAAATTGGAAATGAGCAAATTAGTTTTAGTTGCTATTATTTGAAAATTAGAGAACGAAACCTGATGGTTTTCTTTTATTATTTATCACAATATCTTGTGGAATTCTTTCGAATATCTCGCCTATATAAACTGTATCGTTTATTATAGTGTTGTTGTTTTTGTTAGGCATGGTGATAATTTTTAGAAAATGTTAAAAAGTGCGTGAAATACCAGATATAGCCAACTGAAATATTCCATTTTCATACTTCATCTAATATAGATAAAAATATTGGTATGGGAAAAATTTCAAGAAAATCAGAAGGGGGTTCGCAGATATATATCATCTTCACAACAGATCTTTTATTAGCAAAAATGTTTGTGTGTGTGAAATTTGAAGAGAGTTGAATGCTTATTTCGCTTTCTTTAAACGTTTTTTGTTTTCAAAATCTTGAACCCGTTGTGGGGTAGGTACCAGAAAAATGGTCCGATATGTACCATCTTTATAACAGATCGTAAGCTGATAGAAATATTGGGATGTGCCAAGTCTAAATCGAATCGGATGTTCATTTCATGTTTTATGAGCTTCATGAATATTCAAAACTTTGACCTTTTTGTAGGGGGAGCTACCAGAAGGAATGATTCGATCTCTACCATCTTTGTAACAAATCTTGTATTGATGGAAGTATTGAGATGTGTCAAGTTTGAATGGAATCGGATGTTAATTTCGCTTTTTATGAGCTTCATGGATATTGAAAATTTTGACCGAAAGGAGCGGACCGATATAGCCCAATTTCATACCAGACCTAGGGTTGTAAAAATATTGCGATGTGTGTAATTTGAAGAGAACCGGATGCTTATTTCGGATTTATGACCGTTTTGATTATTCAAAGCTTTGAACCTTCTGTTGTGGAGGCACCAGAAGGAGTGGACCGATATATTCCATATTCATACCAAACCTTGGATTAATCGAAATATTGTGATGCGTGTAATTTGAAGATAATCGGACTCTTAAATCAAATTTTGTAAGAGTTGTAATTATTCAAAATTTAGACCCTCTGTGGGGGAGGTACTTGATGGAGTGGACCGATGTTGACATTTCGCACCTGACCTATCACTGACGCAAATGTTAGAATTAGTAAAGTTGGAGCAAAATCGGATTATCGTTTCTCTTTCTGTGCAGAAAATAATTTTTTTTGAAAATTTCGACATTTTGTCCATTTTCGTACCTGACCTAGCACTGACGCAAATATTAAGAGTTCCAAAGTTGGAGCAAAATCGGTTTATCGTTTCTTTTGCTGTGCAATTTTTTTTAATTTTTCTACCTTTTGTGGGGATGTACCAGAAGGAGCGGACCGATATATTCCATCTGATCACCAGACCTTGGGTCGATAGAAATATTGGGGGGTGTGAAATTTGAAGACAATCGGACTTTTGCTTCACATTTGGACCGATATTGCCCATCTCCGAACTCGATCTAAGTTTGACAAAAATACTACGATGTACCAAGTTTGGACCAAATCGGATACTCCCTTCGAGAGTTATCGTGCACACCAGCCAGACAGACAGACGGACGGACGGACATCGCTACATCGACTCCAAAAGTCCGGAAATGGATTTGGTCCAAAGAGACCTAGGGTTTACTAGGTATTTTGACTAGGCACGTTTTGACGATATCAAATGATATATACCCTCTCTAGCCGTATGGCTGCAGGTATAAAAATAAAATAAAATTTTTTAATATTCTTGGCATAAAGGTAAGTTGTAGACTTTTTATGTCTTCGAAGACCTATAGCAGAATTTTATGGCAAATAATATTTACTAAGATTCCATTTAGAGGAAATTTTTAACCGTATTTCAAAAACAGACCAATAAGACTCATTTGTTGGCCCGCTAGAGGGTTAATATTTCAACACCGTATTTTTATCTGCAATATTGCCGAAGAAGCTATGCACCTAAAATGCACGGATTTAACGAATCTTAATCCGAAATGATGTGAACGTGTAATGTATGATAAATTTCCATCAAATGGTTGGCTGGGCAGTCATCATTGTGTGCTGTCAATGCTCTCAATGTTAGAGTTGCTACATCGCTCTTCTCATCGACTAAAACAGCAACACTTTTGCAATTGCGGAAGGATGTTTGTCGATCATACTACAATATTATGATTGCATTTCACGAAAGCCGATAACATTGTTTGTTTCGAACACGAATATCCGACATTTGCATTCTTTTGTACGCTCTTTTTGTTAGGTTATTTGCACTCTTCTCTTCTCTCCAGCCCTAAATCATTGTATTTTGTAATGTGTTGAGGTACAAATTGACCCAAGTCGAAACAATTAAAATAATTGGGAAGAAGTTTAAAATTACGAATTCAAACATATGTAGTTTTAAGGTCGTCATAAGTTGTGAATGATATGATATGTCGGTTGTTGAAAAAAAAAAAAACGAAATTTCAAATCGATGTTAATACAGGGTGAAATGAAAAAACCGCAACCAACTTCAGACTGCTGTCGTTTCTAAGGCACTCGTTCGACAGCTGTTAAAATTATTCCAGTGATAGCTCATAATATTGTTTACAAGCGTACAAAAGCATTTTGGTGAGAATTTTCCAGAAAAAAAATTTAGTCGTAATGGTATTCAAGCGTGATAGAGGGATTTTTTTATAATTGGCTAGAAAACCACAAGTGACTATCGTAAGAGCACTCCAGCATTTAAATGTGAATGAATCTTTTGTGTCTCATACCATCGCTCGTTAGCGTGATACTGGTAGCGCAGCCCGATTTCAAGGAAGTGGACGGAAGAAAACATCAACATCAGCAGAAATGATTCGAAAAGTAAAGAATCGACTTCGAATCGAAATCCGCGTCGAAGTTGCCGAGAAATGGCTCGGGAGCTGAACATATTGCAAAATTCCATTCGGCAAATATTGAAGAATGAGCTCGCCGCAATGCCATTGAATTTCCAAAAAGTGCAAGAACTTACACCGCAACAGAAAGAAAATAGACTTAAAAGGGCTAAAGAGTTGCTTCGCTTGACCGAAAGTGGTGAACTGCCGAATTTAGTTTTCTCCGCTCCGATGAGAAAACATTCGTTTTCCAGCAGTTTGTAAAAAAACAGAATGATCGTGTTAACTTGCCAAAGAGGTCAGCTGAAAATGTGCACCTTCGGTTGGTTAACATAACTCAAGCGCCGGCCATGGTGATGTTGTGGGACGCCATAAAAGCCGATGGTCGCTCTTCGCTCGTATTAATCGACCGTGGCATCAGAATAACTGCCGAATATTATCGCGAAAATATTCTGGAGGGTGTATTAAAGCCTTGGGCACGGAAACATTTTGGCCGCAGACCTTGGACATTCCAACAGGACTCAACACCACGCGCCACCAAAGAATGGTTACAAAATGAGGTTCCTTGCTTCATTTCCAGTGCACAATGGCCACTAAAATCTCCGGATATTATCGCGAAATCATTCTGGAGGGTGTGTTAAAGCCTTGGGCACGCAAGAATGTTGGCCGCAGACTTTTAACACTCCATCGCACTCAGCTCACGCTACCCTAGAATGGTTATAAAATAAGGTTCCTCGCTTCATATCCTGCGCACAATGGCCACCAAAATCTCCGGATACCAATCCGTTGGACTATGGTGTCTGGAGTAGTTTGAAAAGCAAGGTTGGCACTTAAAAATAGCAAAGTTTCGATCACCTCAAGCAAGCGCTTTGCCGGGAATGGGCCAAAATACTGCAGAGCATCATTCGGACAGCGTGCGACGGTTTCATTCTCGTTTGAAGGCCATAATTCGTGCCAAAGGTGACCAATCCGAACAAATCTAAACTTATTCTAAAATTTGATGCTATTTCCGAAATTGTTTGCTTTCATTCAATAAAATTAAAAAAAAAAAACAAGTTAAAAAGCAGTAAGTTCAGCCGGGCCGAACTATGAATACCCTCCACCACTGGGAAGGAATTTGGAAATTTTCAAAAAATAAAATCCGTTAAAAATTCGTTTAAAATCTTAAAAATAGCGAATATTTAACGGCTATATTCGCTATTTTTAAGATTTGAAATAAACGGTGAATATCATAATACCGTATACAGGGAGGTACCGTTATATCGGAGCTATACGAAGACCTGGACTTGCATAGGCAATTTTCTGTCATAGGCTGTAGTATCCATTGCGAACTTTAAATACCAAATTTGAAACAATTCCGGTGAATAATGTCGCTAAAAACATCAAAATACCGAATATCTGGAGGTACCGTTATATGGGGGCTATATGAAAACGTGGATCTACATGTTTTATTTACGAACTTATCCTGCCTACTGGCAAAATAAACATGTGTGCAAAATGTTAGCCTTCTATCTCAATTGGTTCGAAAGATAGCGTGATTACAACAGACAGACGGACAGCCAGACACACAGGCAGACAGACGGACATCGCTGAATCGACTTAGAATTTTGTGCTGATCAAGAATATATATACATTGTTGAGTCTGACATGACAACTTCGAGGAGTTACAAACGGAATGACAAAGTTAATATACCCTCCAAAGTATGGTGGAGGGCATAAAAATAAAAATTATGGCGTTTGACTTTATTGCAGTTTTTTTTTTATCTCACCCCGTATACCCACTACAACCAAATACCCGTCCATCACCAAAGAATAGGTTCCGCAATTTGCTGTTCAAAATCGATTTAAAGTCTAAATCACCAAATAACCTTCATTCTAAACTTTTCGTAATATTTTACATAGGTCGCTTTTACCAATAACGCTTCCGAACTACATTCTTTTGATAAATCTGTGAACATGATGAACTAACATCGAATTAATTTTGACTTGTCATTGAAGAAATAAGGCGGCACATGTGCCCATGGCTTTAATAATTAAATGCCCATTGTAGCGAACTCAGCTGTGAAAGGAAGTACTTCAGAAGTAACTTCTCTGATGTCACCATCCATGTTAAAAGTGCAAACAAATTGATTGAACAACATTGTATAAATTAATACCCATAATACGAATTTTTTGTCTAACATTAAAAAATAATGTCGACTCCATTCCATTGTTCGGAACTACCCAAACACAACTCTCTTTTGTACGAGCTATGAATTTGGAATTTCACTTTTCGCCTTTCGCCGGTTATTGCATATTCAAGTAACTTCGGAATAATTATGTCACACAATGATGATGGTACACAGTGCCACATTTTGTGGCACACTGACACGCGTAGCAAAATGATTATGGGGTCGCGTGTCATAAGCACAGTAAAAAAACCCTGCCCAAAAAGAAATGAAGAACAATGTTTTATTTTTTGGGGAGGATATTCAAATATTCATAATTTTCAACATTGCGAACTTCAATGAATAAATGCAGCCTTGGAAATTTTGTCAATCCCCATTCCAGTCCACTTTTACCCAATTTATGGGCTTTTGTTTAAATCAAATACTTACACAAACGCACACCACCACCGTCAATGCTTCAATACTAAATAATGAAAATGACAGGCAGTACAAGTGAGGGTGGCTTACATCATCCTATCTGTTGTGATCCTTTGTTGCTGTCCTGCCATCCATGTTATTCGTATCCCCACAACACCCCTGCCCCCATCGAATGGCTTTGGTCTGTTTGGTTTTGTGGCCATTTAAATGATTTGTGATTGTTTATTTTACCTAATCCCTGATTGATGTTGATGATTTTGACCATTCCTTTTGCTGGAGAATATTAATATGCCATGGAGACTTGTTCTTCGGCTTCATATTTCAATGTGGAATGACATTACTGTAATTGTTTTGGGGTTTGTTTTTTGGGGAGACCTTCTGTTGTGGATACGAAAATATGTCGAAAAATGAAGATATCATCAATATATGAATACAGAAAACTGAAAAGGGATATTTTTTTCACTGTCAGCTTAAAGAGAGAGTTTTTCATCAAGGAGCTGAACTAAAGTTCCTCCTACAGTCCAAAAGAAGACTTTGTGGTCTCCTAGATTTAAGAACTCTTGGACATCTATATGAAGACCTAGTGGTCTTATATCTGAAACTTCGTAGTCCTTTTTATATGAATGCCTCGTGGTCTTCTATGAGAAGACCTTCTGCCCTTCTATGAGAAGACCTTCTGCCCTTCTATGAGAAGACCTTCTGCCCTTCTATGATAAGACTTTCTGCCCTTCTATGAGAAGACCTTCTGCCCTTCTATGAGAAGACCTTCTGCCCTTCTATGAGAAGACCTTCTGCCCTTCTATGAGAAGACCTTCTGCTCTTCCAGAGAAGACCTTCTGGTCTTCTATATGATGACCTCTTGGTCTTCTAACCGAGAAATTCTTGCGCTTCTATTTGATGACCTCTTGGTCTTCTAAGCGTATACTATGAAGACCTTCTGGATTTCTAACCGTAGACCTCTTGGTCTTCTATCCGAAGACCTTCTATATCTTCTATTTGAAGACCTCTTGGTATTCCATACGAAATCTCTTTTTCGTATGTAGATCTCATCGGCTTCTAGTCTTCCACATGAAGACCTCTTGGTATTCATTATGAAGATCTTTCGGTCTTCCATATGAAGACACTCCTTGGCCTTCGACATGAAGACACCTCTTGGTCTTCCTTATGAAGACCTCTTTGTATTTTAACCGTAGACCTCTATACGAAGACCTCTGGGTCTTCCATACGAGGTTCTCTTTGCATCTATATGAAGACTTTTTCGGCTTCTATTTAAAGACCTCTTGATATTCTATATAAAGACCCTCTTGGTCTTCTATATATGAAGACCTTTTGGGCTTCCATATGAAGACTTCTTGGTCTTCTATATGAAGACCTCTTGGTGTTCTAAACGTAGACCTCTTGGTGTTCTAAACGTAGACCTCTTGGTCGTCCATACGAAGACCTCCTGGTCTTCTCTCAAAATCCATTTTGTCTTTTAACAGAAGACTTCTTGATCTTCTAAACGT
Organism: Musca domestica; assembly: GCF_030504385.1. Lineage (NCBI taxonomy): Eukaryota > Metazoa > Arthropoda > Insecta > Diptera > Muscidae > Musca > Musca domestica. Next base: position 12,889,266 of record NW_026712238.1, on the reverse strand, counting down.
GCCTTTATATGAAGTCCTCTTTGTCTTCTAAACGAAGTCCTCTTGGTCTTCTAACCGAAGATCTCTTGGTATTTTGTACGAAGATCTCTTGGTCTTTTGGTAGAAGACTTCTTGGTCTTCGATATTATAACTTTTATCGGGCCCAAACACCGCGAAATATTGGTCCAAGACATTGGATGTTATATATGGATCTTCCTATCCGTCCGTCTGTCTGTCCATGTATTTTTGTAAACAAAGTACAGCTCGCATTTAGTGCCCGATCCCGATCCTCATTTGTTTGGCCCAAGAACGAACCCTATTGAAATTGGAGATAATCGGTCAAAATTTAGATATAGCTCCCATATATATCTTCGTCCGATTTGCCTTTTATTGTGCACTAAACGTGTAATATCAGCCCGAATAAAATGGAATTTTGCACATACAACCAAATTAGGCCTGAAAATAAGTATGCCCAAATTTGATCGAAATCGGTTCAGACATAGTTATAGCTCCAATATATATGTTCTGTTCTGCACAGCCGTAATATGCACTATGTAACATATATATTTGGAGAAATATATATATTTGGAGAAATATATCAAATACAGCTCAGAAATACATTTGCTAAATTTTATCGAGATCGGTTCAGATTTGATTAAAGCTCCCATATATAACTTCGTCCGATTTACCTTTTATTGTGCACCAAACGTCTAATACTTGTCCAAATGGGATGGAATTTGGCACTTACGACTGAATTGAGACTAGAAGCTAGTATGTCAAATTTGGTGAAGATCGGTTCAGATATAGCTATAGCTCCCATATTTACTCTTCATCCGATTTGTTATATTTGTAATCCACAGCCGTAATATGCACTCCGTAACAACGATATTCAGGGAAAAATACCAAATACAGCTCAGAAAAATCTTTGCCAAATTTTATCGAGATCGGTTCAGATTTGGATATAGCTCCCGTATATATCTTTATTCGATTTCAAATTAATTGTGCACCAAATGGGCAATACAAGTCCAAATTTAAAAGATTGAACTGAATTCTCCCATAAAAACTTTTAATTGTTAAGCGGAGCTTTACTACATCAGCAAAGTGGTGTAAGGTATTATAAAGTCGGTTCCGCACGACTTTTAGGCTTTCTTTACTGGTTTTTAAATATATATTTTTAATAATCTATAATGTTTTGTTGTTTTTATGCCTACAAAATTTTCAATGAATTAATGGATTGATTTATTGATTTAATAGTCTTATTACAAAGCACTTACCTTATATTAAATATTTCGCAAAAATCTTCAGTAATTCCCCCCTTAATCCTTGAAGCACTTTCCGCGATGGTAGCCACAGAATAAATCCTTTTCACATTTATTATTTCGAATGTTCGCCAATTACATTCCGCTCTATAAAACTACAAATTCACTGAAATTCACTCACTTTTATACTAACTTACTTGCTTCCATCATTCAACATTTTTGCCAGTCTAGTGCACAACACCAGCCTCGACGCCACCATAGCTATTGAGATTAATTTGTATATTTCGGTGGAATTTTAACTTTAAACTCTTCACACTTTTTAGCTGCGTTTATTTTATTTATTTATTTGAAAAATGTTATGGAGTTGAGTGGGTTTTTGTAAATGTGGAGTTTATTTACATGAAAAGCATGGAGTTGTTTGAGTCGCATAGCCCATTGAAAGGTTAATGTTAATAAAGTATCTTCTACATTTCCAGTATTTGAAAGTAATACAAAGTAATTCCCTAATAAGAAAAATAACTTATTTTATTAATAACTTATTAACTTATTAGGATAAACCTAGGCATAGAATGGGCGCCAAAAAATAAACTTATTCCAATAAATGTTACAAGGCAAAATAACTACATTTTATCTGAGCCAATAGAATAACCACGTCCAACTACAAAACCTGAGATCGCTAGTTCCAATCTCCTCCAAGGACATGAAGCGGTCATTACTAGTAATATTTTAAATGGCACATATTCTCATACAAATTTTCCAGGGCATATAAACAAATACACAGACCCAGGGTGGGATAAAAAACTGCAAAAAAAATCAAACGCCATAATTTTTACTTTTTTTTTTTCAAATTTTATTGCATGAAAGCAAACATGACGGAAATAGTATCATGTTTTAGAATAAGGGTAGATTTGTTCGAATTGGTCACCTTTGGAACGAATTATGGCTTTCAAACGGCCAATGAAACTGTAATTTTGGCCCATTCCCGGCGAACGCTTGATCGACACTTTGGTCTTTTTAAGTTCCAACCTTGCTTTCCAAAATACTCCAGACACAATAGTCCAACGGATCGGTATCCGGAGATTTTGGTGGCCATTGTGCGCTGTAAATGAAGCGGGGAACCTCATTTTGTTACCATTCTTGGGTGGCGCGTGCTGAGTGCGATGGTTCTGAGTCCTGTTGGAGTGTCCATGGACTGCGGCCAAAATATTTGCGTGCCCAAGGCTTGAATAGGCCCTCCAGAATATTTTCGCGATAATATTCGTCATTTATTCTGATGCCACGGTCGATTAATATGAGCGGAGAGCGATCACCATGGCCGGCGCTTGAGTTCTGGTGGCCAACTGAAGGTTGGTGAGAATTTTCCAGAAAAAAAGTTATTCGTGATGGAATTCAAGCGTGATAGTGTGGTTTCTTTATATTTGGCTGGAAAAACACAAGTGGCTATCGTGAGAGGACTCCAGCATTTAAATGTGAATAAATATTTTGTGTCTCGTACCATCGCTCGTTAACGTGATACTGGTAGCGTAGCCCGACGTCAAGGAAGTGGAAGGAAGAAAACAGTAACATCAGCAGAAATGGTTCGAAAGCTAAAAAAAGCGACTTGATCGAGGCCCGCGTCGCAGTGGTCGAAAAATGGCTCGTGCGCTGAACATATCGCAATATTCCATTCGGCAAATATTGAAAAATGTGCTCGGAGTAAAGCCATTGAAATTCCAAAAAGTGCAAGAACTTACACCGCAGCCGAAAGAAAATAGACTCAAAAAAGCTAAAAAGTTGTTTCGCTTGGCCGAAAGTGGTGAACTGCCGAATTTGGTTTTCTCCGATGAGAAAACATTCGTTGTCCAGCAATTTGTAAATAAACAAAATGATCGTGTCTACTTGGCAAAGAGGTCAGCTGAAAATGTGTACCTTCGGTTGGCCACCAGAACTCAAGCGCCGGCCATGGGGATGGTGTGGGCCGCCATAATAGCTGATGGTGGCTCTCCGCTATTATTAATCACCCGTGGCATAAGAATAAACGCCGAATATTATCGCCAAAATATTCTGGAGGGTGTATTAAAGCCTTGGGCACGCAAACATTTTGGCCTCAGACCTTGGACTTTCCAACAGGACTCAGCACCTCAGCATGCATTCAGCATTCAGCAAGAATCGTTATAAAATGAGGTTCTCGCTTCCTTCCCAGCCACAACAATGACCACCAAAATATCCGTTGTTATATCGTGTCTAGAGTATTTTTGAAAGCAAGGTTGGCACTACAAAATACCAAAATGTCGATCACCTCAAGCAAGCGCTTCGCCGGCAATGGGCCAAAATACCGCAGAGCAACATTCGAGCAGCGTGTGACGGTTTCATTGGCCGTTTGAAGGCCATAATTCGTGCCAAAGATGACCGATTAGAACAAATCTAGACTTATTCCAAAATTTGATGCTATTTATGATGCTTTTTTTATCTCACCTTGTATTTTAAATGACACATGTTCTTATCAAATTGCTTCAGGGTAAATAAACAAGTATATCTTCTATGACCCAAGTCTTCTATAGAGGGAAAGCCTTTTTAATGCCCATTTTATGGTCTTGTTTTTGACATGTATGTCATCAGTTTGTATTTCCATATTTCCATTTTTCTTTTTTTGAAAATTCTAGAATTTAATATCATCCCCACAAATTTCTCGTAATCGGCAAAATATCAAACAGTTATGCCAACCTTTTTAAAATCTATTTTATTTTAATTTCAAACCAAGCGCGCAGAGTAGTAATTAGCTTAATTTATGGTAAACGTATGAGCTCTTTAAATGTTAAATGTCAACCGCAGAGAAACAAAAAATGCCATTCTATGCCCTCGTCCTTCACAGTAACTCAACAGTTCACAATGAGTCTGAGTTTTGACATCTGGACTGTGTGTGTTGTGAGAGCGAAAAATCGAATTAAAAAAAGGCCATTTGTACAGTTCCACATACAAATCTACATGGGTTGTTGTTGTTTTGCTTTTGTTGCATGGCAGTCCGCTAGTCAGTGCGTTCATAAACTTTATATTATAAAGCAATGTTTTTTCAGCATGGCAAATTCAGTCATGTATGCAAACAAACAAATAAACATTGGCCGGACGATTTATACACGTGAGAACAAATGTTGTGAATAACTGTAAATGAATATTTGGAGGGGTGTTTTCAAAGTTATGTTGATATATTAATATAAAAGTAATATATGTAAAAAGGTTTTAGTCGGGTGGGAATGATTATGTTTTGTCTGTAAAATAACACCTCAAAATATTGGTTATAGGCCCACAGTATGGAATACGGATCATCATATTTCAAAGAGCTGAGTCGATCTAGATATGTCCGTCCGTTTGTTGATGTTAATTTCTTCCTGATTTTGCAGGTGCTCTACAGGTTAAAGTTATGGGCCGGAAGACGTTAAATTTTGCAAAATAATAGAATTTACGTTAGAAGACAGTTCAGAAATGTTCATGCGTACTTAATTTAATTACATAATGCCCAGAATTTTCTTTGAAATGCTAAAATGGCTTTTGCGAATACTTTTAACACTATCACATGATATACATACAGGGTGATATAAAAAAATGCAACAAAGTCAACTCCCTAATTTTTATATTTTTTTTATTTTTTTTGAATGAAAGCAAAAATGTCGGAATTAGCATCAAATTTTAGAAAAAGTTTAGATTTAGATTAGATAGATTTTGGCCCATTCCCGGCGAAGCGCTTGTTTGAGATGAACGACACTTTGGTATTTTCTAGTGACAACCTTGCTTTCCAAAATACTCCAGACACAATAGTCAAACGGATTGGTATCCGGAGATTTTGATGGCCATTGTGGGGGGATATGAAGAGAGGAACCTCATTTTGTAACCATTCTTGGGTGGCGCGTGCTGAGTGCGATGGTGCTGAGTCCTGTTGGAATCTCAAAGGTATGCGGCCAAAATGTTTGCGTGCCCAAGGTTTTAATACATTTTCGCGATAATATTCGGCATTTATTCTGATGCCACGGTCGATTAATACAAGCGGAGAGCGACCATCGGCTGTTATGGCGGCCCACACCATCACCATGGCCGGCGCTTGAGTTCTGGTGGCTAACTGAAGGTGCACATTTTCAGCTGACCTCTTTATTTACAAACTGCTGGACAACGAATGTTTTTTCATCGGCAGTTCACCACTTTCAGCCAAGCGAAGCACCTCTTTAGCTATTTTGAGACTATTTTCTTTCTGTTGCGGTGTAAGTTCTTGCATTGTTTTTGAATTTTAATGACTTACCCCGAGCTCATTTTTCAACAGTTCCCGAATGGAATATTGCGATATGTTCAATTCACAATCCATTTTTTCGGCCACTGCGACGCGGATTTCAAACCATTTCTGCTGATGTTGCTTTTTCCGTCCACTTCCTTGACGTCGGTCTACGCCACCAGTATTACTGTAACAAGCGATGGTACGAGACACAAAAGATTTATTCACATTTAAATGCTGGAGTGCTCTAACGATAGCCACTTGTTGTTTTCAAGTCAAATATAAAGAAATCACACTATCACGCTTGAATTCCATCACGAATAACTTTCACTGGAATAATTTTAGCAGCTGTCAGACGAGTGGCTTAGAAATGACAGCAATCTGAAGTTGTTTGCAGTTTTTTCATCTCACCCTGATTTTTCTATGGATAAAAGTAATTTCAATGGTCTTCAATGGACAGAAATCCCTTCAATGGTCCTTCTACGGATAGAGCTCATATCCGGACTTCTTTGGATTACAGAAAAAAAAAACTTTCTCACAAAGAATTATAATACTTAAAGAAAAGCCTTTTACTGGTCCTTTAAAAATTGAAAATCTTTTTTTATACCCTCAGCCATATGGCTATAGAGCTATCGAAATAACGGTTTTACACCCTAGGTCCCTTTGGATCAAATCCGTTTCAGGACATTTGAAGTCAATCTAGAGGTGTCCGTCCGACTATCTGGCTGCTGCGCACGACAACTCTCGAAGGGATCGATCCAAACTTGGTACATCGTAATATTATTGTCAAACTTAGATCGAGTACGGAGATGGACATTTTCGGTCTTGTAGTACCTCCCCCACAAAAGGTCAAAATTTTCACAGAAAACATTTTACCTAATAGATCCAGAAAGAATTATCGAATTTAGTGCAAACTTTAAAAGTCCCAATATTTGTATCCGTGCTGTGTCATGTGCGAAAATGGACAATATCGCTCGATCCACCATGTTCCTCTCACACAAATGGTCAACATTTTGAATAATTTTAACTCTTTTAAAATGAGAAATAAGAGTCCGATAGTTTTCAAATTCCTCACTTCTTAATATTACGTCCAACATATAATCTGATGTGAAGATGGAATATATCGATCCACTACTTCTGGTACCTCCCTCACAACGGGTCAAAATTTTGAATAGCCATGCAGCTCGTAAAACGCGAAATGAACATCCGATTATTTTGAAATTTGGCACATCCCAATAATTCCAAACACATAATATTAGGTATGAATATAAAATATGTCGGAAAACTCCTCCTGGTACCTCCCCCACAACGGCTCAAAATTTTAAATAAGAAAACGCTTATAAAATGCTAAATAAGCATCCGAATCTCTTCATATATTACACAGGCAAACATTTTATACATATAAGACAAGATCTGGTGTGAAGATGAGATGTATCGGTGTACTCCTTCTGGTACCTTCCCCATAAAATCGGCCAACATTTTGAATAACAAAGCGTTCATAAAATGCGAAATTAATATAAGTCCTAGTTCAGATTCGAAATGAACAATATTAGCCAACTCCTTCGGAGACTTCCCTATAAAGGCTCAACATTTCTAATAATAACAAGTTAAAAAGCAGTAAGTTCGGCCGGGCCGAACTTCGAATACCCTCCACCATGTGGAACGAATTTGGAAATTAAAAAAATTAAATCCTTAAAAAATTCTGTTAAAATTTAAAAAATACCAAATATAGCCAATATTTTAAGGTCTATACGACGTGGACCTATGTAGGCATTGTTTGTCATAAGCCATTGCCATATTCAAATAAACGGAAATAAACGGTGAATAATGTAGCTAAAATCATCAAAATATCGTATATATGGAGGTACCGTTATATCGGAGCTGTGCGAAGACCTGGACCAGCATAGACAATTTTCTGTCACAAGCTGCAGCATCCATTACGAACTTCAAATACGACATCTCAAACAATTTCGGTGGGTTTTGTATATAAACTCGTCAAAATATCGAATATAGGGAGGTACCGTTATATGGGGCCTATACGAAGACGTGGACCTGCACAAACAATTTTCCGTCTTAGGGTGTAGTATCCATTTCGAACTTCAAATACCAAATCTGAAACAATTCCGTTTAATAATGTCGCTAAAATCATAAAAATACCGAATATTGGGAGGTACCGTTATATGGGGGATATACGAAGACGTGGACCTACATGGTCCGTTTTCTGTCTTAGGGTGTAGCATACATTTCAAACTTCAAATACCAAATTTGAAACAATTCCGGTTAATAATGTCGCTAAAATCAAAATACCGAATATCGGGAGGTACTGTTGTATGGGGGCTATGTGAAAACATGGACCTACATGGCCCATTTACGAACTTAACCTGCCTACTGGAAAAATAAACATGTGTACAAAATTTTAGCCTTCTATCTCGATTCCTTCGCTAGATAGCGTGATTATAACAGATGGACAGACAGAGACAGACATCGCTTAATCGGCTTAAAATTTCACGCTGATCAAGATAGAATATATATATATATATATATATATATATATATATATATATATATATATATATATATATATATATATATATATATATTTTTTTTTTTTTTTTTTTTTTTGGGTCTGACATGAGTTTTTCGAGGAGTTGCAAACGGAATGACAAAGTTAATATACCCTCCATAGTATGGTGAAGGGTATAAAAATAATAATAACTGCTGTCAAAATACATTTAAATAAACGGATAATAGCTCAGAGTATACATCTGCCGGCAAAACTGACTGATACTTTAACTGGTTATATAATTTCACAGATTTACTGTAGAAAAAATATTTATTATAATCAGCCGTAGAAAAGATATATATTTCAGATAGAAGTTTTTAGGGGCCATTTTATAAATTCATGTCTCGGAAATGAAGTTTTCATCGAATAAGTTCTGTGTTATTTGCTTGATAATGTTATCAATGTATTGGCCACAATTGAAAATTGTCCACCGGATAAATTTCACCTAACGTATCAACATTTCACTTGTTCCGAATGAAATGACAAATTAAATGGGGTGACATTCATCCTCCTCCCACACCAGGTTTTGGTATGCCATTGCACAGACGAAATAATTTATTGACGAAATTTAATATTAACGGCGTTGTAACTGATTTGTGTTATTTAAACATGAGGGTTTTCGATGATTAGGAGAATACATAAACATACGTACATATTTCTCTGTTTCAATTTGTTTGTTTGTTTGGCACGCGATTTTCAATAGAATTTTGTTACACACACACATATACACACTCGCCACCACAACATGACTACATTTACATTTAGTTGGTTATGGTGAAACAACAATAAAAACTGAGACAGAGAGCCACACTGGGTGGAAGGTGGTTACAATGAAAACAAGTTAAAACAAATGTTCATTTACACATCTAGTCCAACAGAAACAGGTGGCGATCGATATACGAGATTTGAAATTTAATCTTAAATTAAAAACCAAACATTAAATCATTTTGTAAAACTTTGTAATAATGTTTAAAAATTTGCCTGAAGAGGTTCTTACAGCCCTTGGATTTTTACTACTTATTGCCCTTTTTTAAAGCGGCCCACTGTATTTTCAGTATTTGACCTCACACAAATATTGTTTTCCAATGAAATGCTATTGAATCGAATTTGATATTGAAATGATTTCATGGCTTTCCCATGCCATGGTTGTTGGCCTCCTCCTCCCCCTCGGGCGAGGACACACAAAGTCACAGACAAACGCCACAATGTTAAGGACTTATTAAACAGTTCATAATGAATACAAAATGTTATTTATTTCTTTTATAAATTCTTTTTTTATTATATTAAATTACAAAACAGGATTTTTAATGGTTTTGTAGGATGTTATAGGCAAATGATAGAAAGAAAGAAAATCATATTTATGGCAGTTTTCCACGCACTTTCCAAGGGTTTGGGTAGTAAGTAAGTAGTAACGTTTATTTTAATGCCAATTCGCATTTGAGAATACCATTAATTAATTCGATTCATAGATCGGGGGGTGGGTAAATGTATAAAAAAATATTGGGTTAAGTTAATTTACATCAATTAACTGGCGTTTATGACAAGCTAGTTGAAGCTTTTCGATTTTTTTGTGATAAATCTAGATAAGCTGTATATTTGGAATCTTAAACATTTTTGAATCGATTGATTCACTGATTCGACAATTAAATACCCTGCATACATATTATTAAATTTTAAAATATAATAAATGAATGCCAGGGAGACTTTTATAGATAACAGATTTTTAGTCAATATGCATAGGGATTAATAATCTCCAATTTTTTGGTGGTTTTAGAGTTAGCCCTTAAAATTCACTACATTTGCCTTTATTACAGTTGATTTTTTTTTTTAATTCAATGGCATTCATTTAAAAGTTTTTTTTTTTTTTTTTAATAACTGTATTTGGCTTGTTTTTTCGGAAAAAAAAATATTCTTAAACAGAATAATCGGAAAATGTTTACCTTCTATACCAAGACGTCTTCAAAATCTTTCATTTTGAAGTTTACCGAGCAGTTATGTTTAGTACGCATATAACAAAAAAAAAGTAACAAAACATTAAGCACCTTAGGGTAAAGGAAACATTAGAACCCATTATGACCCACAAATACCAATTTTTAAACATACCCGTGAAAAAATGTGACAAAAACCATCAAAATACCGAATATTGGGAGGTACCGTTAGGCGGGGGCTATACCAAAACGTTCACCTTGAAATGCAATGCTTCGCCACCGAACCCATTATGACTAACAAATATCAATTGTTAGACAATTCCGTGAACAAATGTGTGGCAAAAATCATCAAAATACCAAAAAATATGAAGGTACCGTTATATGGGGGTTATACCAAAGCGTGGACCCATACATACAATATTTCGCCACATGAACGCAAAGACGCATTATAACTAGCAATTACCATTTTTCAGACAAATCCGTGAAAAAATGTGGCAAAATCATCAAAATATCGAATGTAGGGAGGTGCCGTTATATGGGGGCTATACCAAAACGAGGAGCGATATATCACATTTTCAATACCAACTATCCTAGACATAATACAAATTGTTCTGCTAAATTTTGACGCTCTACGTCAATTTATGGGGTCTACGACGAATACTTAGGGACGTTACAAACGGAATGACAAAGTTAATATACCCTCCTTTCCAAGGTGGAGGATATAGTAAAATAAATAAATAAAATGAAATAAAAATATACATCCCTCCATCCAAGACACCAACAGTAATACTTTTCGTATAATTTTAGTACTGGTTTGCAAAATTAAAGTACTGATTTCCATACCTCAATCTTAGACACCAACTCTTATCGCAGTGTAACATTTCACGATATCAGCTCTTAGGACTTTTCGAACCATATTTTAAACAGAGACACCAACAGTGACCTCAATATCAAATTTCTGGATTTTAGATATGTTCCTTCATCTAATACCAAATTTACTACCATTAAGTACTTTTCGTACTATTATTGTACACATTTCAAAACTCACGTCCACTTTTCAATTCTAGATCCCACGCACACCTCAATATCAATTTTTGGGATTCTAGTCCTAAATATTCAAATACCAAATTTAGTGCCATTTAGCACTTTTTGTACATATTTCCAAAACCACCTCTATAGCTAAACATGGCACCTACAGTAACATCTATATTTAGTACCTTTAAGTACTTTTCATACAATTAAAGGACACATTTCCGAAACCATCTCCATATCTCAGTCCTTTACTCCGACAGTAATCTTATTTGCAAATTTCAGGATAAGTTAAGTAAGTTAAGAACTTGATAACTTAAAAAAAAAAACGCATAAAATTTGCAAAATCTCATCGGTTCTTTATTTGAAACGTTATATTGGTCCATGACATTTACTTTTTGAAGATAATTTCATTTAAATGTTGACCGCGGCTGCGTCTTAGGGAGTCCATTCGGAAAGTCCAATTTTGGGCAACTTTTTCGAGCATTTCGGCCGGAATAGCCCGAATTTCTTCGGAAATGTTGTCTTCCAAAGCTGGAATAGTTGCTGGCTTATTTCTGTAGACTTTAGACTTGACGTAGCCCCACAAAAAATAGTCTAAAGGCGTCAAATCGCATGATCTTGGTGGCCAACTTACCGGTCCATTTCTTGAGATGAATTGTTCTCCGAAGTTCTCCCTCAAAATGGCCATAGAATCGCGAGCTGTGTGGCATGTAGCGCCATCTTGTTGAAACCACATGTCAACCAAGTTCAGTTCTTCCATTTTTGGCAACAAAAAGTTTGTTAGCATCGAACGATAGCGATCGCCATTCACCGTAACGTTGCGTCCAACAGCATCTTTGAAAAAATACGGTCCAATGATTCCACCAGCGTACAAACCACACCAAACAGTGCATTTTTCGGGATGCATGGGCAGTTCATGAACGGCTTCTGGTTGCTCTTCACTCCAAATGCGGCAATTTTGCTTATTTACGTAGCCATTCAACTAGAAATGAGCCTCACCGCTGAACAAAATTTGTCGATAAAAAAGCGGATTTTCTGCCAACTTTTCAAGGGCCCATTCACTGAAAATTCGACGTTGTGGCAGATCGTTCGGCTTCAGTTCTTGCACGAGCTGTATTTTATACGGTTTTACACCAAGATCTTTGCGTAAAATCTTCCATGTGGTCGAATAACACAAACCCAATTGCTGCGAACGGCGACGAATCGACATTTCACGGTCTTCGGCAACAGTCTCAGAAACAGACGCAATATTCTCTTCTGTACGCATTCGTGTGGTTGGTTTAATGCCCAATAAAGTAAACTGAGTGCGAAACTTGGTCACAATCGCATTAATTGTTTGCTCACTTGGTCGATTATGTAGACCATAAATCGGACGTAAAGCGCGAAACACATTTCGAACCGAACACTGATTTTGGTAATAAAATTCAATGATTTGCAAGCTTTGCTCGTTAGTAAGTCTATTCATGATGAAATGTCAAAGCATACTGAGCATCTTTCTCTTTGACACCATGTCTGAAATCTCACGTGATCTGTCAAATACTAAAGCATGAAAATCCTAACCTCAAAAAAATCACCCTTTACCATATCCAAATCCTACACTCCAGTAACGTTAGTTTGACATTTAAGGATTCCAGCTCCATCCGCTCCTCCAAATTCAAACTGTACCAAATTTTGTACCGTTTAGTACTTTTCGTATACATGAGAATACACTTCTAAAACTATCTCCATATATCGAATCTACTTCCAAACCTTGACTCCCATTTCACATTTAAAGTTAGAGTTAGAGCTAACCGTGATAAGAAATAGTACCAAATGTAGCATAGTTTTCGTACACTTATAGCGCGAATTTCCATAAACCATATGGTAGATCCATAATGGATTCCATTAGTTACCCTTATTCTAAATTTAGCACTAGCTCTGCTGCTTCCTCAAATTCAAAGGTTACCATATTTAGTACCTTTAGTACTTTTCGTACCGTTAACAGTGGGTATTTCCAAAAACTCAGCCTTATCTGATTCCTTGGGACTAAGAACCAGATTCTAGCTTCAGCCGTTTCTTTTGGGCGTTGATGATTCCTTAAATCAATTGGCTGAGTCGAGTCATTTTTTTAAATTGAAATGCGGTTCAACAATTTTTTTTTTAGAAAATGGCTGTGTTCACGGTTCGGTTCATTTACACAAATTGACGTCTAGCTCTGTTTAATACAAATTTTATCCATATGAAGGTATTCAGTTCATAAGGATCAACAATTTTTTATTGCCTTGACGGTCTTAACTTTTTCATTTTGCCATTTTAAGCCTTGACGGGTTTGAAAAGAGATAATTTTTAATTTTCTACATTTTCATGTTTCCATTTTAAGCCTTATTTCTTACCTCACACTTGTGCCCATTTAAATTTCCCCTAAAATTTAATTCCCATAAAAGTTAACAATTTTAAATTCTTGGAGCTGTAAATGGTGTTTTCTTTTCATGCTAACAATGAAACCCAAATTCGTTGAACTGTCCTTGAATTTTATTTTCCATGAAAATATGTATCTCTCTTGCCTACATCAAATTTATTTTCACTAAACCTCCTTCAGATTCTGTGGAATACCGCAATTCTTCGGAATTAACTTTCATTAGTCACCGATGCGAAAGTACATTTTGAATTAACCTTGAACAAATATGCGATATAATGTTGCCCCTGCGTTTGTTCATCTGAATCGTTTAGGTTTCAATTTATTTTCGTTGAAGAGGGACTTGCAAAAAATGAATTACATTTATTAATCAAAAAAACACCGACACCGAAGTAAGCATATGTCGTGCCTGGCCGACCATGTGATACCCTACAACACTACAATATGTTCAAAGTCCCCTTATATCCAAATCCATTTTGGAAGGTTTCGTTTTTGAAATAATGTCAAAGAGTCCTGCCCAGATGTTACTCTTAGGTTTTTGACTCGGAGAATATTCACGTCGTGTTGCATTCAAAACAATTTCACACAAAAGTTGTGGTCCGTTTTATAGTTAAATATAATCCAATAGTCATCCAAAATTCTAGACTTCTTCCCTGTCCTTAACTCTCTTCTGATGCAAAATTCCGTATCATATAATATTCTAAACGCGTAGTGTTTAGAGGTGTAAAAATTAGAAAATTTTCAATTCAAAATTGTAAGTCAAATTAAAAATAAAATCGCATGTGATAAAAAAATATGATATAAATTGAAAAAATGGAAGAAAACATATTCACTCATTTATTGGTATATTTTTCCGCGAGTTTCTTAGATTTTATCCATTTCTGGCCAGAGACCATTCCGAATTGAGGGGAATTAGCAGAATAAATTAGATATCTTTGTTTTACCTATATATTGTTCCTATTTTGCTATATATCCGATTTCTTGGCTATCAGCATCGCTTAATGGTCAGGAGTAAGCTTTACAATATTCGCGGTTTAATGCAATTTTTCATATTTTCTTATATAAAAGTTAGGGTCTATTTTACTTGCTAAATATTGTCCGATGGCCGCCTTCTGGTAGGCTTCTGCCCAGTTCTAAACTCTAACTCCATGTAAATTTCCGCGTCGTTTGGTTCATAATTGTGGTCAACAGAGCAACTGCAAAATCAGGACAATTTTCTGTTTTTGGTACATTTCAACCTCTAAATATTTTGCAATCATCTCCAAAAAACAATAGGGATCTATTATGACCCTAACCCCACCTCCATTTTCAATTTCGTGAGAATCGGCCTGCGACCTGTAGCTTGATTACAAATTAACATGTACAGACGGACCGACGGACAAACACTGCTAGATCGACTCAGCTCGGCGAGATAGGAAGATCCATATATACTTCCCTATGTGGGAAACCAATATTTTGAGGTGTTTCATATTTTTGGCCCAATCAAACTTATAATACCCCCAACACATAGTGTTGTAGGGTATAAAAATTAAGTAGATGTTGAGTTCGCTCGTACCGTACAAAGATAAACTTCCACCATCGAAAAACTCCTATTGTTATATAGGTAGCGAGAATTCGATATTTCCAAATATCGAATTTCTACCCCTTCTAGTGGAGAATGCGGCTAGGATCTTGAAAACAATCCATAAGGTCCATTATATGAGGCTTACGTAGCAATGTGAACGGATATGGAATATTGAAAGCGAATATTCAAAAAGTTAAAAATTATTATGTACCGCTATAAGGGCTACACAAAATAGTGGGCCTAAAATGGGAATTATCTACAAGAAGGCTTTGGCTAATTTTGTAGAAAAATACAGGGTGAGATGAAAAAACTGCAACCAACTTCAGACTGCTGTCATTTCTAATTTTTAAGATTTGGATATAGCTTCCACATATATTTTCGGCCGATTTCGTATATTTAATGCACCATATACGCTATGTATCTTCAATTTCAGGTCTTCTATGAGAAGACCATTCAGGTCTTCTATGAGAACACCATTCAGGTCTTCTATGAGAAGACCTTTCAGATCTTCTTTGAGAAGAACCTTCGGTCTTCTACGAGAAGACCTTTCTGGTCTTCTATGAGAAGACCCATTGGACTTCTATGAGAAGACCCTTTGGGTCTTCCATGAGAAGACATTCTAGTCTTCTATATTTGTCTTCTTCTTTTTGGATGTTAATTTCGCTATTTATGAGTTTTCTGTGCATTAAAATATTTTTTTGAAAGTTTCGACCTGTTCTGGGGGACGTACCAGAAGAAGTGGACCCTTATTGCCTATCTCCGAACTCGATCGAACTTTCATGGCAACATTACGATGTATCAAGTTTAGACCAAATCAGATACTCCCTTCGAGAGTTGTCGTTTGCACCAGCAAGACAGACGGACGGACGCACAGCGCTAGATCGAGTCCAAATGTCCTGAAACGGATTTGGTCCAAAGAGAAAAAATTAACGGTTGAATGGAAATCTTCTCAAAAAATATTATCCGATGACCATCCAAAATGTGACCTTGTCTTAAACTTGTACGTCTAGCAAAAATACGCTTCGATCGGTCTATAATTGTGACTAAAAAGTCAGATTTTTTTAATATTTTTGCGATATAGGCTAGATCTACTCATCGAACAATAGGATATATCTGCTCAGCTTGGCGAGATAAAAATACTTTTACATAATTTGTAAATTGGCCTCAAATAAGGTCCTAGAAAACACCCATCATCTAAGGAACAAACTTTCTCTCGATACCAATAGTATTCCTAGCAAATTACCATGGAGGACACTTTGAATGATTAACTTTTACCCTAAAAAGTTAATCCCTCATTTGTTTTCTCACATATCCGGCACAATACCTTATGTCCCCTGCTTGGAAAACAAAAGTTAAGCGTTTTAAGTTGTTCTCAGCAGTTTTCTTGCTGAACATTTACCCTTCGGTGGCCGTCAATAACAAAGCACCCTATTCTAGTCCGTTCTATTCTCTCTAGATGTCATTGTCTGCAACTTAAGTACTTTTCCAACAAAATAGAATTATCCTGAAATATATATATTCCTTGAAGACATTCTGTAAAATAGCAAACATGAAACCAGCCGAAAAGCAGACGTCAGCACAAAAGTTCATAATTATGATAATGCAAATCTATGTAGACATTTATTGTTGCCCGGGGAGAGAGATGAATATGAGACCCTCGCACACACGCATACATACACATACACTTGTGATAGATACACGTACATATCACACCAAACATATGGACGGATATAGATGGCTCGCTGGCAGGCAGGCTGTGTTCCATATCAACCCCTCAGTGTCAAAGGGTTTTCTAAACGTAACACTCGCCTAACCGAAATAAAGAGTGAAGGAGGAGGTGAGGGGGTAATGAAAAATAATACCAACAAAGGATATGCTACCCCTTCAGTGTTAAACAAATAGCATTGGAGGTTTTGTTGTCTTGGAGGATTGAGGAATGGACATTGGGGAATGATTTGCACAAATTGTATGGTCCACGGTGAGTATGTGTCGGTGTGTGTGTGTGTGTCAATGAGGGTATTTCTGTTTTCAGTTAAGCCGACTCAAAGGGCTTAAAATTTGTTGTTTAGATGGATAGACTTCTACGTTAGACATTGTTTGACTGTTGACTGACCCACTTTTCATCTAATTTCATGACTATTCATAGTGTCAACAAAGGAATCCTTTTTCCTCTCTCTTTCTCTCGTTCGCCTTTCGTTTTCCATCTGAAATGTCTATGGGCGATTTCGAAAATCCACCACATGACGTCTACGTTCATTTCCGCCGTATGTCCCCTCTTCAATATAGCATCTAAATATATTCTTCTACTCAAACAAAGGAGGCACACTTAACAAAGAATTATGGCAATGGCAAAAGGGAAATTCTAGTTTCTTAGCCACAACAAAAACGACGACGACAAAAAAAGACTATTCAACAATTTTCCCCCTCTTGTGAGCCAATTACAGGGCTTTAATATTTAGGCACAAATCTTAAACAACCTTTTATTAAGCTTCTTTGAAAATGATTAGATGTGAAAAGCCATCGCACCAATGGCATACATCCTAAGTTTATGGAACTGGATCTTTGTTGACAGTTTTATAGGAGAAGTTCTACATACCTTCGAAATTTCTTCAGAAAACATATCCCAATCTGAAACGATTTAAATCTAATTTGAAAACATTTATTTTTGAACCAAATTCCGACGCACCTTCCATGTTTCGTTCAAATTGAAGATACGTATTTGGTTCCTCAAATATACGAAATCGGCCGAAAATATATATGGGAGCTCTACCCAAGCCTCAACCGATTTCAATATAATTTCTCAAATTTATTTTTGTAGCAAATTATGTCACTCATTCCGAATTTCAGTGTAATCGGACATACATATCGTTTTTGGTGAATAAAATACATAAAATTGGCCTACACATATATATGGGAGCTATATCCAAACCTCAACCGATTTCACTATATAATTCAGCGAAATAATTTTTGTACCAAATTTTATCTTTCAGTCCGGATTTCATTGGCATCGGACATACATATAGCATTTGGTGCATCAAATATGTGAAATTTGAAGAAAATATTTATATGGGAGCTATATCCAAACCCGAACCGATTTAAATATAACTAAACAAAATTATTTTTGAGCCAAATTCCATTACGCACTCTAAATATGAAGACTATATCTGTATGAAGATTCTATCTGTTTGAAGGCTATATCTGTCTGAATATGTGCATACAAAAATAAATTTTTACAAACAAACGTACAAGCGTTTTCCTCTCGATAATCTAGATAGAAGACCATAGGGTATTCTCATAGAAGACCAAAGGGTCTTCTCATAGAAGACCAAAGGGTCTTCTCATAGAAGACCAAAGGGTCTTCTCATAGAAGACCAAAGGATCTTCTTATAGAAGACCAAAGGGTCTTCTCTTGGAAACCAAAGGATCTTCTCATAGAAGACCAGAAGGTCTACTCATAGAAGACCAGAAGGGGTTCTCATAGAAGAAAAAAGGTCTTCTCATGGAAGACCAAAGGGTTTTCTCATGGAAGACCAGAGGACTCGAAGGGTCTTCTCATAGAAGACACGAAGGATCTTCTCATAGAAGACACGAAGGATCTTCTCATAGAAGACCAGAGGGTCTTCTCGTAGAAGACCAGAAGGTCTTGTCATAGAAGAACCAAAGGTCTTCTCAAAGAAGACCACGAAGGTCTTCTCATAGAAGACCACGAAGGTCTTCTCATAGAAGACCATAAGGTTTTCTCTTAGAAGACCAGAATGTCGTCTTATAGAACACCAGTAAGGCAAAAGGGTCTTCTCATGGAAGGCCAGAAGACCAAAGGTTCTTCTCGTAGAAAACTAAAGGGTATTCTCATGGAAAACCAAATCATCTTCTTATGGCAGACCAAAGGGTCTTCTCGTAGAAGACCAAATGGTCTTCTCATGGAAGACCAAAGTGTCTCCTCATGGAAAACCAAATGGACTTCTTCTAGAGGACGAAAAGGTCTTCTTATAGAGGTCCATAGGGTCTTCTTATAAAGGAACAATGGGTCTTTTTATAGAAGACCAAAAGGTCTTCTTGTAGAAGACATTCTGGTCTGTTAACAAAAAAGGATATACTATCTGGATAGACACAAATGATACTCAACTTTTCTTCAGAATCGTTTTGCAAAAACTCTAAGCGTACATTACGTTTACCCTTTTAGATCGTACAAAATGCCTTCAAAGCCTCTACAAAAGACAAATGAAATGATACCAAATGAAATTGACACAATATTTTACACCGACCCTTCAAATTCCTCGCACATTCCACACTCAATGGCAAAAACAAGAAAACTTAAATACAAATTAATATTGTGGTGGAAAATATATTCCCAAACAATTTAATAACATTTGTTTAACAGCCCTCATCATTCGTTATGTCCCCTGTCATATTACTTGGGTTAAAACAAATGCGGAACCAGAGCCTTGTTTTGCGTGTTTATATTCCTTCCGTTCGACAAGAATACAATAAAAAAGCAACAACACACTTAATGTTCCATCAATTTGTGTGTGTGTGTAACTATGTGATTGAGCGAGTGTGTATGTGTGTGTGTGTGTGTGACTCCTTTGCTAGTGCTAAACTTTGACACGAGTTCAGTCAGTCAGTCAGTGAGCCAGCCATTCATTCATTGTGTGTCGTCTGTTCATTTGTCCTTCTATATGAGATTTTCAAATTAAGTGAAACGTGACCGACCATCAGGGCAGCCATCCAGCCATCCAACCAACCAAACACACAAAAGGCACTGCCAGTCATCCTGCCAACCCTTATAAAATTGATATGAGCTGTGTAGCTCAACGCTCAACTTTGTTCCTCTTTTCTGTTTTTTTTCTTTTTCACAATAAAGTTCGCCATTTGAGCGGTAGTGGAGGAACTCTGTAAACTAGAGACAATACCAAACCAAACTCATTTTAGACATTCAGTACTTCAGATTATGTCTAAGTTTTGTAGAATTTGAAGAGGAATGAGGAACTGTCATGACACCATGTTAAGAGTGGCAACAACGAAAATCGTTGCTCTTAACGAGTGTGTGCGTACGTGTGTCGCTGTGTGGGTGGGTGAAGCCGTAATCTATTATAATAAGTACGGCAAAATGTACATAAAAACAAATGGTTTATGAACAACAAAAACAACAACAATACTGGGAACGCCCCTCATTTTGTCAACACAAAGTGTTGATTTACACCATTTCTAATCGATCACTTGTTGGGACCCGGACAGAATGCGAAACTTCCCAGAATGAACGAGGTTTTCTCAAAGATATTAAAAAACTAGAGGTTATGGTCAATATCTGAACATAAATACTTATGATAAGAATGATATAGTCCTGTTACTTATAATTGTACCCTCAGCCATGTGGCTACGGAGGGTATATGAAATAACGGTTTTTAACACTAGGTCTCTCTGGACCAAATCCGTTTCAGGATATTTGTCTGAAAGTAAGTCTGTCTGCTGGCTGGTGCACACGATAACTCTCAAAGGGAGTATCTGATTTTTTCCAAACTTGGTACATCGTATTATTTTCTAATTAGATCAAGTTCGGAGATAGGCAATATCGGTCCACTCGTGCTGGTACCCCCCACGAAAGATCGAAAATTTCACAAAATATATTTTCTGCACAAAAAGAGAAACGATAATCCCATTTTGCTCCAATGTTGCAAATCCTAATGCAACAAAGTCGACGGAAATAGCATAATTTTTCAAAATAACTTTAGGTTTGTTCGAATTGGTCACCTTTGGCACGAATTATGGCTTTCAAACGGCCAATGAAACCGTCACACGCTGCCCAAATGTTGCAGTAGCGGTATTTTGGCCCATTCCCGGCGAAGCGCTTGCTTGAGGTGATCGACACTTTGGTATTTTTAGTGCCAACCTTGCTTTCCAAAATACTCCAGACTCAATAGTCCAACGGATTGGTATCGGGAGATTTTAGGGGCAACTGTTCGTTGGAAATGAAGCGAAGAACCTCATTTTGTAACCATTTTTGGGTGGCGCGTGCTAAATGCGATGGTGCTGAGTCCTTTTGGAATGTCCAAGGTCAGTGGTCCTCCAGAATATTTTCGCGATAATATTCGGCATTTATTCTGATGCCACAGCCCAAGGCTTTAATACACCCTCCAGAATATTTTCGCGATAATATTTGCCATTTATTCTAATCTCAGGGTCGATTTATACGAGCGGAGAGTGACCATCGGATGTTGTGGCGGCCCACACCATCACCATTGCCGGCGCTTGAGTTGTGGTGGTCAACCGAAGGTGCATATTTTTAGGTGATAAGTAAGCACGATCAGTTTGTTTGTTTACAAACTACGAATATTTTCTCATCGGAGAAAACTTTCGGCCAAGCGAAACAACTCTTTAGCTCTTTTGAGTCTATTTTCTTTCTGTTGCGGTGTAAATTCTTGTACTTTTTGGCTTTACCCCGAGCTCATTTTTCTATATTTGCCGAATGGAATATTGCGACGCGGGTTTCGGTAATTTTTCGAACAATTTCTGCTGATGTTCCTGTTTTCTTCTGTCCACTTCCTGGACATCGGGCTAGGCTACCAGTATCACGATAACGAGCGATGGTACGAGACACAAAAGATTTATTCGCATTTAAATGCTGGAGTGCTCTAACGATAGCCACTTGTGGTTTCCAGCCAAATATAAAGAAATCACACCATCACGCTTGAATTCCATCACGAATAACTTTTATTCTGGAAAATTCTCAGCAAAATGCTTTTGTACGCTTGTAAACAATATAATGAGCTGTCATTGGCATAAATTTAACAGCTGTCGGACGAGTGGCTTAGTATCTGAAGTTAGTTGCAAATTTTTCATCACACCTTGTATATCCCACAAAGGGTCACAATTTTCAATACTTTTATGTATCATAACTTGCGAAAGAGGTTAGCGATTCTTAACCATTTGCTATATCTAAATTTTTCCCTCAACCAGAAGCCTGAGTTAAATATGGGATTTACGATTTCGAAAACGAGATATAAATGTTCGATTTTCTTGTAATTTTTTTGTAATTTTGTGTGCTGTAACTCAAATTAAAATTGGAAATGGTGTAATCAATGTAGTTGCTAAAGCTTCCTTAAAATATTACAGGGGGTTGATGTGATGCCCAAAGTCGATAATTTTCGCTCAAACATACGTATTCTGGAAATTATAATACTAACGCTCATTGCCATGGTTACGATGGCAATGATGGATATTTGAGTGATAATCGGGTGGTGGTTGAAATGTTGGCGTTGATCTCTTCTCAATACTTCCATAGTTGAGGCGACTATAAAGTGTTGGTTGTTACAGTTTGATTTATTTATTCTACGTTTACCTCCTTATTGTACTCAATGGGAAACATCTTTGTTGTTGTAATTATGGAACAATGAAACACCTTTTTAGTGTTATGGAGTTCGTGACGTAGGAAGATGGAAATGTGTGTATGAGAAAAAGATATTCAACAATCAAATTATTTATTGAATTTTAATAGAAAATTTTATTTGCTAGAGAGATGTATTATAATTGGTTTAAGATTCTATAAAATGTAATAACAACAAGTAAGCAAAGGCTATAGTCCTACGAGGCCGACCATATGATACCCTACAACACTACAATATGTTCGAAGTCCCCTTATATCCAAATCCAGTTTGGAAGATTTCGTTTTTGAAATAATGTCAAAGAGCCCCGCCCAGAGGTTACCCTTAGTTTTTTAGCCCATAGAATTTGGCAAAAGTTGTGAAAGTTGTGGTCCATTTTGCAACTAAATGTACTCCAATGGTCATCTAAAATGCTACATTTCTTCCCTGTCCTTAACTCTCTTCCGATGCGAAATTTCGTGTCGATTAGTTTCAATTGTGGCCTATAGAGCTACTACAAAATTAGAAATAATTAAATTTTTTTTAGTCCATTTGCACCTCTAAATGCACATCTTAAGAACAATAGGCTTTAATTCTGACCCTACCCCTAACACCATGCCAAATTTCGTGAGGATCGGACGATAATGGTGACAAGCATATAATACCCTCAAAACGTTGTGTTGAAGGGTGTAAACATTTAGAAAATTTACAATTCAAAATTGTAAGTCAAACTGAAAAAATCGCATGCGATAAAAAATATGACAAGAATTGAAAAAAATGGAACAAAAAATATTCACTTTTTTGTTGGTATATTTTTCCGCGATTTTCTTAGATTTTCTGCTTTTCTGGCAAAAGACCATTCCGAATTGATGGGAATTGTGAAAATCGGCCCAGCGGTTCTTGATTTATAAGCCGAATAAATAAGATCAATTCTTTTACATATATATTTCACCTATTTTGCTATATATCCGATTTCTTGGCTATTAGCATTACTGTAATGGTCAGAAGTGATCTTTTAATGTATTTGTGATTTGGCTGGGATTGAAAGTATTCGCGGTTTAGTGGAAATTATCCTATATTCTTACATAAGAGTTAGGGTCTATTTTACCCGCTAATTATTGTCCGATGGCCGCCCAAATTGGTAGGTTTCTGCACACTCCTAAACTCTAACTCCTTATAAATTTTCGCGTCGATTGGTTCATAATTGTGACCTACAGAGCAACTGCAAAATCAGGAAAATTTTCTGTTTTTGGTCCATTTCAACCCCTAAATAACGTGCAATCATCTCCAAAAACAATAGGGTTCTATTCTGACCATAACCCCACCTCAATTTTCAATTTCATGATGATCGGTTCATAATTCCGACCTGTAGCTTGATTACAAATTAACATGGGCAGACGGACGGACGGACATACATAGCTAGATCGACTCATCTCGGTGAGATAGGAAGATCCATATATACTTTCCTATGTGGGAAACCAATATTTCGAGGTGTTACATAAATTTTGGCCCAATCAAACTTATAATACCCCCAACACATAGTGTTGTAGGGTATAATTAAAATACGTATAATGTTGAAAAAATTGAATATTTATATATTTTATATTAAATTGTAATAAACAAATGACCTTTGACATTGACTTAGGACATTAATCTACATCTAATGTTTTACTAAAACAATTTAACAATTTTATTTAAATTTCAATCGATTTAATTAATATTCTACAAATTCCCACAAATCATGTTAATGTGTACTTGTGTGTGTGTAGCAAATGTTTTTTGTTGTTGATTTTTAAATGTCATTCAAAACTTTTGACATTTAGCTTTCCAACTTTTATTTACACACACCCACACCCACACGATAAATATTGAATTGCTAATTGTTTATTAATTCATCGCTACATCGATTACAAATCCCCTGTCAGCCATTGTGTGGCTGTGTTTTAATATTCAATTGATTTTGACTTTGACAAAAAGTGAAACTCACATAATCGCAGTGACACCCACCAAAAATGAATGTGCTCTCATTTCTACTGTTTAATATTATATTTGCGATTTGTTTGGAGTCTAATTGTAAATAGAGCGGTTTATTTCAAAAAATTGTTATATGAATTATGTATAAGTGACACAGAACCATGGCTTTCTAACGAGAATATGATGAAGGGAAGGGACTGAAATATCACTTTTTAAAGACGGTTTGCCGCAATCCCAAAATTCTGCAGTTTAACAGAGTCAGTTGTAGAAATAATGGAAAATAAAAAAGACATTAAGAATTTCCCAACTCCATCTTGGTCATGATTTTTTATACAGGTACAAGACATAATATAAGATTGTAAAATAGTTTTATCCTTAATAAATACTTTACAAAAAAAGAAATCATTTTAAAAATTCAAGTTGAATGTTCGGTATTCCTTCCAAAAATATCGCAAAATTAAGGCCAACAGTTCTGAAGACCACCTTGCCCATTAAAATATGTTTTTGTTTTTAATTCACGATACTCTTTGGCAACTTTTTTATGTTCATCTTGGTCTTTGAAAATATTTTTGAAAGTCAACATTTGTTCTCAAAAATAATTTTAAAAAATCCAGATCCTCGAAAACATCATTTGTTCATGATTTGTTTAAATCCAAATTAGATATTGAAAAAATTTGTTCCGAAAAATCGGCATAAGTCCTTGAAAATTGTGTTTTTATACCTTCAGAGAGTAAGAATCAATAAATCATGAAATGAAGTCAAGTCTATCGACGCTTTGAAAGTTTACATCGCAAAGTAACCTACATAGAGGGGGCAAGGTTTCCCCGCTTCTGCACTTTTGGAAATATGAAATTAGGAATCCTCAGAATCCATGCGATTTAGGTGTGTTGAAAAAAAACTTCAGCCAACTTCAGACTGCTGTCATTTCAAGGCCACTCGTCCGACAGCTGTTAAAATTATTCCAGTGACAGCTCATTATATTGCTTACAAGCGTACAAAAGCATTTTTGTGAGAATTTTCTAAAAAAAAAAGTTATTCGTGATGGAATTCAAGCGTTATAGTGTAATTTCTTTATATTTGGATGGAAAACCACGAGTGGCTATCGTTAGAGCTCTCCAGCATTTAAATGTGAATAAATCTTTTGTGTCTCGTAACATCGCTCGTTACCGTGATACTGGTAGCGTAGTCCGACGTCAAGGTAGTGGACGGAAAGAAACAGCAACATCAGCAGAAATGGTTCGAAAAGTAAAGAAGCGACTTGATCGAAATCCGTGTCGCATTGGCCGAAAAATGGCTCGTGAGCTGAACATATCGCAATATTCCATTCGGCAAATATTGAAAAAAGAACTCGGGGTAAAGCCATTGAAATTCCAAAAAGTGCAAGAACCTACACCCCAACAGAAACAAAATAGACTCAAAAGAGCTAAAGAGTTGCTTCGCTTGGCCGAAAGTGGTGAACTGCCGAATTTGGTTTTCTCCGATGAGAGAACATTCGTTGTTCCAGCAGTTTGTAAACAAACAAAATGATCGTGTTTACTTGCCAAAGAGGTCAGGTAAAAATGTGCACCTTCGGTTGGCCACCAGAGCTCAAGCTCCGGCCATGGTGATGGCCGCCATAACAGCCGATAATCGCTCTCCGCTCGTATTAATCGACCGTGGCATCAGAATAAATGCCGAATATTATCGCGAAAATATTCTGGAGGTTGTATGAAGGCCTTGGACAGGCAAACATTTTGCCCGCACGCCTGGGACATTCCTTAAGGACTCAGTACCATCGCATTTAGCACGCGACACCCAAGAATGGTTACAAAATTAGGTTCATTGCTTCATTTCCAGCGCACAATGGCCACCAAAATCTCCGGATACCAATCCGTTGGACTATTGAGTCTGGAGTATTTTGGAAAGCAAAATGGCTCTAAAAAATACCAAAGTGTCGATCATCTCAGGCAAGCGCATCGCCGAGAATGGGACAAAATACCGCAGAACAACATTCGGACAGCGTATGAGAGTTCCATTGGCCGTTTGAAGGCCATCATTCGTGCCAAAGGTGACCAATTCAAACAAATTTAAACTTATTCTAAAATTTTATGCTATTTCCGACGTTTTCCGCATTAATGCAATAAAATTTAAAAAACAATGTAAAAATTGTGGCGTTTTTTTTTTGTCTGAAAGTTTTATCCTAATCTGAACCCATATCGATACAAAATCTCTTTGCTGTGTCTGAGATATGGTACTAAATATTTTTGTTGTGGAATATATATTACGAATGTGCGAGACTTAAACAGTAAATCGGATGAAACATATGTATGGGAAATTTGAAGTGCTTTTTTATGGGCTGCAATGTGCCAAAATCCATCCTATTTCGACGAAGGTTACACATATGGCGCAGAATAAAATTGGAATCGGAAAAAATATGTATGGGAGGTATATCTTAATTTGGAGCAATTCCCAGGTTCAAACAAATGAATGGTGGAAAACTTTACCTCAATCGGATTATAAATGCGACCTGAAATTTGCTTTCAAAATTCAAGGGCCGATAGATGGACGTACATCCGGACGGACATAATGGCCTGTACTATAGTCCTCCCCCCTCCCACTGTTTTTATAAATTTAAAAAGGGAAAAGAGTAGGATATCTTAATGTAGAATATCAATCCGATTTAATCAAAGTAAAAAATAACCCAAATTGTTGGAAATTGTGGCAGAAATTTTAAAATACCGAAAATCGGGAGGTAATCGGTATATGGGGATATACCATTTTCCATCCACCATTTGCAATACCAATTAGCCTGCATTTAATATAAACCTTTGTGTCAAATTTCAAAGCTCTACAATGATTATTGTGGTCTTTATCGTGATAGACTGACGAACATTGCTAAATTGCCTTATCATTTTATTCCGATCAAAAATATATGTGCTTATTGACGTCTACGGCGAATATTTTTATATTTTAATATATATTTTAAAATACCCCTCATTGTATGGTGGAGGCTATAAAAATTCACGATCAAGGCTCTGATAGTGTTTGAAACCATACTCTAAAAATTATCGCTAAAAACCACTATACAGATCCAATTTAAGTTGTTGAAAAATTGTCTTCAAAATAATATCTATTTAACATTGATGAAGTTTTTATTAACGATCTAACTTGATTCATTTCAGTGAAAAATCCAATTGTCATTACATTTCAAATTCGCAGATTTGTAATTATAATTATCTGAAGTTATTATAATCTGAACCATAATTTTTATACCTACCATCACGCATTACAATATTTCCGCATTTAAAGCAGCTAAACTTTCATAATAAATTTTGAAAACAGCTTTAATAGTTGTTAACAGCAAAATAGTATCTCCTACTTCCATTACTCTCTCTTCGCCTCTCTCTCTTTCTCTGTTCGTGCACATAATGAGACATTAACGAAAATCACTTTTTCAATATTCATTGCTTCCATTTAAATTTTATAATTGACATACAAACACGCACAATTATGTACACGCGACGCATCGCAACGCACAGCAGAACGCTACAACAACATTAACAAAAATCCATGACAGATATAGATTATCAATGAAATTCCTCGTAGTCGTCGTCGTCGTTGTTGTCCATCATCATTGGCGAGACATCAAGTCAGAGAGTTGATTTTAATAAGTCCTTTAGCAATTTTCCACCGCGGCGAGGTGGAAAGTCCTTGGTTCGTGTGTCCGTGGCATGTCACCGCATTCTCATACAGCGGGGCTTCCACGTTTCAAATGGCATTGTTTAAAGTCGTCGTATCCGTCGTTCGTTATGGCCCTTGTCCTCGTTCCCATAACCCCCGTCCACACACTTTGGCGATGACATCGTTTCCTTTGGTAGGAAAAAAGAGGACACACACACTCGCACTCTCTCCCTCTCGACAACAATAAAGGCGAAAAACCAACACAAAACATTATTAAATGTTTCATTATTTCTTGCTGCTGCTTCTTCTTCTTCGCCTTTCTTTGGCGGGTGAAACATTGAACGGCGAACAATGAATGGATGACATGCAAAGGAACGCGCAGGAATAACAAAAAGAGGGGGAAAGGCAGTCAGTCAGTTGTACATACAGCCAGCCAGCCAGACAGACAGACGGACGAACTTATCGACCAAGCCATCTACCGACCGACCTACCTACCTACCTTGGCTTCAGCCATAGACCGGCAATGGATACAAGGACAATAAGTGCCGAGTAGTAGACGAATGAGTGTGGATAGATGAGGTTTGTGTGTAGATTCAACGAGAAGGTAATGTCAGCAGTTAGTTATGTTGTTGTGATAGCGTGGTTAGTATAACTGCCTTCACTGCTAAGGGCTTTTGTTGGTTGGTTTTGTCCTGCTTTTTAACTAACCTCCCCTGGGTACAAGTGAATATCACACAGACCCACACGCACACACACACCAATACTCTGTGAAACAACAACGCCAGCACAGGAAACGATAGCGGCGTCATGGAAAACACTCACTTCACACTCCCTGTCACGGCACTTTGTGTTTGTCGTTTGAAATTTTAATGATGTTGAAATTTTAACATTAAATATTGTTAATGTTTAAATTTTAATTACTTTCGAAAATTTCCAGTAAATACTCGTTCGCTCACTCTCCATCCCATGCCTCTCTCTCTCTCTCACTCTTTGGTTATTGGACTCTCTGTCTGGCAAACGAATGTGGCCGAGGGTGGTTGGGTTATAAGGGCGTATGAGGGATGTGAAATCATTGCTCGGTTATGGGCATAATTATCTGTGGCTGGGAATGTTAAACAATCGCGTTCCGAAACTAGGATAATAATGTGAGCCAGGAGATACAATTTAGCATTTTAATTTTTATGTAAACGTTGTTCGTAGCGAAGAAATTAATGAAACAATACTTCGCACGAGAAGAGAAGGAGGTTAGTGTGTAGTTGGGGTTGGGCTTGGGCTTGACGAGGCATGTTGATTGAGTGTTATGGTGATAAATTGTTGAAGTTTACCAATGGGAATGGGTTCTAATGGGAATTTGAAAATATTTAATAATTCAAAGAAAATAGTAGACATAGATTATTCCAAGGATTACTATAACACTGTGGAAGAAACTCAGGTCTGTGGACTAATGTGTGGGGAATTGTAGGTTCGATTAATGCTATAAGGTCATAAGGGAACAACTTTGAAAAGTTGGGTGGAGTTTTCATCCAAATTTTTGGTATTTTGTACTTTGTGTTTGGAGTTTCCAAATTCGACTAATGTAATATTTATACCCTACAACACTTTGTGTTGGGGTATTATAAGTTTGATTGGGCCAAACATTATGTAACACCTTGAAATATTAGATTCCCACATAGTAAAGTATATATGTATCTTCCTATTTCGCCGAGCTGAGTCGATCTAGCCTTGTATGTCCGTCCGTCTGTCCATGTAAATTTGTAATCACTCTACAGGTCGCAATTATGTCCCAAACTTCACGAAATGGAAAATGGAGGTGGGATAGGGTTAGAATAGAACCCTATTATTTTTGGAGATGATCGCATAATATATAGGGCCAAAAACATAAGAATTTCCAGATTTGACTGTTACTCTGGAGGCGGCAGTTATAAACCAATCGACGGAATTTTGCATGGAGTTAGAGTTAAGGGCTGGGCAGGAGCCTACCTTTTCGGACGGTCATCGGACAATATTTAGCGAGTAAAATAAACCATAACTTTTATGTCAAAAAATACGAAAATTTTCACTAAACCGCTAATATTTTTGTCACTGCCAAATCACAAATACATTAAAAGGTCACTTCTGACCATTACAGTGATGTTGATAGGTGATGTTGATATGTAAAACAAATAGACCTTAGTTATATAAGTCAAGAACCGCTGGACTGATTTTTGCAATTCTCAGCAATTTGGAATTGTCTTTTGCCAGAAAAGGATAAAATCTAAGAAAAACCGCGTAAAAATAACCCAATGAAAAGTGAATATTATTTGTTACATTTTTTTTTTTCAATTTTTGTCATATTTGACAATTATCAATTTGACTTACAATTTTGAATTGCATTTTTTGTAAAGTTTTTATACCCAACAAGTTTGATTACATTATAAGTTTGATTGGGCCAAAAATTATGTAACACCTCGAAATATTGGTTTCCCACATAGGAAAGTATATATGGATCTTCCTATCTCGCCGAGCTGAGTCGATCTAGCTATGTATGTCCGTCCGTCCGTCTGTCCATGGTAATTTGTAATCACTCTACAGGTCGCAATTATGGCCCGATCTTCACGAAATTTAGAATGGAGGTGGGGTTATGATCAGAATAGAACACTATTGCTTTTGGAGATGATCGCATAATATTTAGGGGTTGAAATTGACCAAAAACTGAAAAATTTCTTGATTTTGCAGTTGCTCTATAGGTCGCAATTATGGACCAATCGACGCGGAAGTTTGCATGGAGCAAGAGCTTAGGGGTCGCTAGAAGTCTTCCAATTTTAATGGTCATCGGGTAATATTTAATGGGTAAAATAGACCATAACATTTGTGATAAATAAAAGTCAAATTTTCCATTAAACCGCGAATATTTTTAAACCCGACGAAATCACAAACAGACGAACAGGTCAATTCTGACCGTTACGTCGATGCCGATAAGTAATATATCGGATATATATAGCGAAATATATAAAATGTGTATATACAAAGAAGGGGATGTTAGCTACAATGCTTATATCTCAAGAATGGCTGAACCGATTTCGACTAATTTTGTCAATTCAGAATAAAAAAGTCGCATAAAAATATGTCAATAATGATGTTAATATAGGTTTTGTAGTATTTTGTGACATTTTTTATTTTTTCATATTTTTTATCGCATGCGTTTTTTTCAATTTGGCTTATAATATTGAAGTGTACATTTTGTAATATTTTTTCGCCTAACAACACAGGTTGGAGTTATTATATACAGATTGCAATTATCGTCCAAACCTCACGAAAATTTTCATAAGTGCAGGGTTAGCCTCAAAAGGGCTAGGCCTATTGGTTTTAAAGATTTCCGCAATATATTTGAGGGTTGAAATGGACCAACAACTAAAAATGTTCCTGATTTTGCAGTCGTTATAAAGGTCACAAATATAAACCAAAGGACACGAAATGGGACCTCTTGCAAAATATTTAGGGGTTCAAATGAACCAAAAACAGAAAGGAAATTCCTAATCACACAATTGAAGCCAATCGACACGCCTGAGAAGAGAGTTAAGGACAGGGAAGGATTCTAGTATTTTGGATGGAAAATGGACCACAACAACTTACAGTATGACGAAGTGCTTAAATATTGCGCAAATGTCCCTAACATATTGTAGTGTTGTAGGGTATCACATAGTCGGCCCCGCACGACTATAGCCTTTGCTTACTTGTTTTTTTTTGCATCCGATACTCAGAAAATTTTACAAGGGTGTAGTTTTGCATGGGAAGTGAGTTAAGGGCAGGGGAAAACATTTGATTTTTGGTTGACCATTGGATTTTATTTAGCTGTAAAATGGACCACAACAACTAACAGCACGAATGAGTGCGTAAATATTGGGCAAATGTCCCCGGCCAAAAAACTAAGGACAGTGCTCTGCGACATAATTTTAAAAGCGAAATCTTCCAAAATAGATTTGGAAATAAGGGGACTTCATCCATATTGTAGTGTTGTAGGGTATCGACAAAACTAAATCTTTGTGGGAGGATCTCATTGGGAGGAGCATCTACGAACTAGTCAAATATATAAATGGACATTTAACTGTTCTTCATTTAATTTGATTAAGAATTCAAGTTTAAATTTTTTAACTTACGAGAGATTTGAAAATCAATATATTTTTAAAAGTTTTATGGAAGTTTTACTTAGTTTTAATGGCTTACAAAACCAAATATTTAGAGACTGTTTGTGTAAGAGTTATTATATCCTCAGGCGTTTGGCAACAGGGGATATGTGCCTCATGGAGATAACGGTTTTAGACCATAGGTGTCTCTGGATCAAAGTGTTGTCCGTTCGTCTGTCTGTCTGGTCCCCTGGCTGGTGCTAACGATAACTCTCAAAGGGAGTATCCGATTTGGTCTAAACTTGGTACGTCGTAATATTATTGTCAAACTTAGATCTAGTTCGGACATGGGAAATATCGGGCCACTCCTTCTGCAACCTCCCTAACAAAAGGCCAACATTTCCAATGAAAGTAATTTACTTCATAGAAAGAGAAATTATCATCCGATTTTGTTCACATTTTGCAAAACCTAATGTTTGGATTAGTACCGGTTTGCCCATATTCGACGTACCTTTGGGCCCATTCCAATCGACGAGGCTTGTCCGCAGGCAACATTCTTTGCGTCAATTGAATTTTGTACGGGAACAAATGCAATTCAATGCGAATAATCCGTTGTAAAGTGGACCGAGCCATGCCCAACTGCTGAGAACGGCGTTTTTGGGATGTTCTTGGGGACCTCTCAAAACTGGCTCGTACGGCAGCGATATTCTCGGCCGATTGCCTTGGTCGACTTTTATATGGCCTCTTCGGATTAGAAAGAGCCTTACCAGTCGAAAATTTTTCGTATAAACGCTTAATGGTGTTCTTAAAAGGCGCACTTCTCACATTTTTTAATGTTTTAAAAGCACGTTGAGTTATCACAATTGACTTCTTCTGTTGAATGTAAATTTCAACTATTTCAGAGCGCTCGCGTGGCATGTATTGGTTCATGGCAAAAATCTGCTTGGACTGACGCTTCAAACGCGGTATGTCATTAAGCGATGTGACATCTCTGTCAAAAGTTATGGCGTTGCCAGATGGGTCCGTCGAATATGGGCAACCCTTTATTTATAATTTTTATAACATGTTAGTTAAGAATACGAATGTCTTCAAATTTATCCACCATACTATCCCAAAATTTCAACATTTTCCAAGAATTATCACATATTTCATATAAAGTTAAGAAACTCGTCGCCTGCACGTTGTAACATTTATATCAGACTTAGGTCAGATACGAAATGAACAATTTTGGTACATTCCATAATTGGTCAACATTTTGCATGATAATAACGCAAGTGACAATGTTTTAAATATGCGGTCATTGGCTAAGGGTATGCATCTGTGGGCAAAACCGACGGATACTTTTCAACTTGAGCAAAATCGGATTGTTCTTTCTCTTTCTGTGCAGTAAATTATTTTCTTTGAAAATGTTGACACTTTGTGGGGGAGGTACCAGAAGGAGTGGGCCGATATTGCCCATCTCCGAAGTCGATCTATGTTTGGCAATAAAATTACGATATATCAAGTTTGGATCAAGTCGGATACTCCCTTCGAGAGTTATCGCGACCAAGTGGTCAGACAGACGGACGGACATCGCTAGATCGTCTCCAGATGTAATGAAAAGGATTTAATCCAAAGGGACCTAGGGTCTGAAACGATGAGGCACGTTTTGGCCGTATCAGATGATATATACCATCTCTAGCCATATGGCTGAGGGTATAAAAATTAGAGACATGCGAAATGACAATAATGTTTGCATTATTGTTGAATTTGTTAATCATTCTTCTGAAGTAATTGTTATGATTCTTCAAATAACGATACTATACTTACTTTTGCGAAATTTTTGCTGATTCCAGATCTATAAGAATTAATCGAAAAGAGAGCCTGCAAATGATGGTGTCATAGGGTATCATATTATAGGTCATACCCGAGTATAGCCTTGGCTAACTTATCTAGAAAACTTTCTAAAAACAGTTAAAAAATTAATGCTTCGAATGTGATTTTAGTGACAGATAGTCAAACACCCTCGATTAAGGTCCGAAGAATGTATGAAAAATGGTTCATAACGATTTAGGGATTTTCACAGAAACGTTGTTTCATGCCCCTGAATAATAGTTTTTTTTTTTTAACGCCAGCAGTGCAATCCAGTAAGAGCTTTATAAAAATTCGAATAAACAGAACATCAAAATTGAGGATTTCTGGAAATTCTTTAATGAATTAATTTTGGTCAAAGATTTTGGCTATAAAAGTTTTTTTGTAAAATAATATTTCAAATCAAATGATTATACCTTTAACTTTTCTCAAAAAAATTTTTCAACAATCCAGGATTATAAAATTGCGAGTTCCTCCGTAAAAAGTCCTTTAAAGACATAGCTCGAAAGGTCTTGAAAAATTATAAATATTATGATTTTAGTCCCAAAAAGGGGAAACAAATCGGGATAGAAACAGTCTTAACTAGAAATTTAGCTCCTTAATGATATTGTATTCTTATTTCTCCATTTGATAAAAGGTTGAAATACGTATTCACCATCTACCAACCACTAGATGTTATGTAATATTTTAGACAGTTTAAATCGACATAAATTTTGGCTTGTTTCAAGTTTCAATGTATTTTATTTAACATTTTTATAGAAAATGTGTGTAATAAGGCTGTGGTATCTGCAATTTAATGGATTATTTTCTTTTAACCGAAAATTTAGAATTCCAAACTACAACTAGCTTGTAGAGAAAATTATAGTGTATACCAACACATTGACATACCAATGTCTAAAATATTCAAAGTGTTTCTACTTCTTCATAATAAGGAAAAGTTTCTAAAACACTGAAATAAAATTGCAGCCACACTAAAGGTTAAAATATTTTAAAATTTTTTTCGAAAAATATTTTTTGACTTTGAGAATGTTGGCCATTGATGTTATGTTGTGATGACATCAATTTAACAGTATATTCAAGCTATGGTTCTACCTAAAATGGTTATGGAGCATAAGTGACCCAAATATCCAAAAAATGGGAACTAAATCCATATTACATGCATTAGGATAAAATCTCACCTTACAAAATAAGAAATTCATTATCCTCTGGCTGCTAGGACATTTGCATAAAAACTTCCATTTTTCGTAAACATGAATTCAAAATGTACTCTGTCGAAGTTTTCTGCATATTGATCCCTTTATAACTATAACTCACTTAGAGTTACTTTCCAGTCAGTCTGTTAGTCTGTCAGCCAGCCAGTCACTAACTCACTCACCCAACGGGCGCCTGTCTTTCATAACATATTCCCTGTTTAAGCAGAAATTCTCCTTTGTTTTTGTTTTAAGCTCCCGCCAGAGGGTTTGTGAGTGTGTGTGTATATGTGTGTGATGACTGTTTGGCTTCATTGTTTGCAATGCCGTTGTTGTTGTTGGCTTTGTTGCGATTTTTTTCTATGTTATTATTATGTATATTGATTTTGTGAAATATCTGAAACAGATTCCTTGCTTAACATTTTGAATGGGGGAGGGGCGGACAGAGAATCGAGGACAGGGGTTTTGGCAAAATCACCCTCTCTCCCTCCCTGTCCGTTGAGATTTCATGCTGCTTTATTGTTTGTGTTCTTGTCAGAGTTATTCAATATTTGTTGGTTAAGTTAAGCGTTCATAATACACAAACCCTGTTCACCCGTTCGATTTACCCTTCCTGCCAATGGCCGACTTGTGCTTACCTTTGCACAGCGACTAACCCTTTTGTGAGTTTTTCATTTCACCATTTTGGGCGGCGGCGGCGAAAGGGAGCGTCATATCATCAGTGGGAAAAAATATTGAATTTATTTTGTTCGTATTTTTTTATGATTGTAATTTGCTTTCTCCCCTGTCGTAAAAAGAACTGAAGGACGGCATGTAAACGAGCAGGACTCAACACAATTCAAGGGGAGGCAAATAAGACGAATAGAAGGCAAACAAAAAAAAAAAACGAACTAAGAAAATAAATAAAAAATTTACTGTTTTCAACAAATCTTTTATTCTACGAAATTGTTCCATTAAAATATCCTTACATTTAGTTGTTCGTTCGCTGCTGTTCTTCTGACTGCTGTTGTTTTCTTCTTCGCAGTCCTTCCCGTCTTCGTCGTCGTCATTGTCGTTTAAGGCGGCTGGCTGGCTTCCTTATACAATCCAAAACTTGAACATTCAATTCCATATATATTCTGACACTTGCAATTACATGTGTGTACATTCACATATGCGAGATACATACGTGTGTACATGTATATGTGTATTTTCATTGATATGATCCTTGTAGGTTTCAGCAGTGCCATATTTACACTCAAAAATATGTTAGTAATAAACGAGTAAATTAATTGACTGATTCCGGCCGGACGATACGGTTGAAGCTAGAATCTTGAAATTTTGGGTGAGGGCCACTCGTGCTCCTAAGGGGTCAAATAATGCTGGGTTTTTAGAAATTTGTACCAAAACTGTACGAAAAGTATGAAAGGCTCTAAGAAGGGTAGCCTTTGCATTTGAGGAAGCAGTAGAGCTAGAAATTTTAAATTTGAAATGAGGGCCACTGATGGAGTGTATGATAGATGTTCCAAAGGGTTCACGCAAATTCGCACAATAAGGGTACGAGAAATACTACAATGTACTACATTTGGTACCATTTCAGATAAGGTTGCTTTTTGGAAATTCGTACTAGAAAGATACAAAAAGTACTAAAATGCACTAAATCGGGTAACTTTCGTACTTGACGAGCCACTAGAGTGAGAACTCTTAAATTTGTAATAAGGCTCACCTGATGGAGTGTATGATAGATTAAGTCAAAAAAAAACCGCTCTATAAGTGTACGAAAAGTACAAAAATGTACTAATTTTGCTACCATTTTGTATCATGTGACAGCTAAGAGCTAAAAACTTGAAATTTGGAATGGGAATCTAGGTCGATGAGCATTATCGATGTACTCGTAAGTAGGCAGTTTTGGAAGTGTGTACTCATGTATACGAAAAGTACTAAACGGTACTAAATTTGGTTCAATTAAAATTTGGAGCCGGATTTCTGAAGTTTCAAGTTAAAATTACTGGCGAAGTGGAGTGTACTAAATGCTACTAAATTTAGTACAATCTCAATTAGCGGGAACCGATAGAGCTGGAATTCTGAAACTTAGAAATAAGATGTCAATTGGACTTTATGCTGTAGGTAGTTATGAAAATGTGTACTTAAATGTACTAAATTTGAATTTGGGCGAACTAGACCTAACCGAGGTAGCCTGAAAATTGGAAATAAGATTACGTTTGAAGTGGGATTTGTAGGTAAGTTTGGAAATTTGCACTTAAATTTTATTGAATTAAAGCTAAATATGTCGGAAGTGGCATCAAATTTTATAATTTGTTCGAATTGGTCACCTTTGGCACGAATTGTGGCATTCAAACGGTCAATAAAACCGTCACCCGCTGCCCGAATGTTGCTCTGCGGTATTTTGGCCCATTCCCGCCGAAGCGCTTGTTTGAGGTGCCAACCTTGCTTTTCAAAATACTCCAGACACAATAGTCCAACGGATTGGTATCCGGAGATTTTGGTGGCCATTGTGTGCTGGAAATGAAGCGAGGAACCTCATTTTGTAACCATTCTTGGGTGGCGCGTGCTGAGTACGATGCTGCTGAGTCCTGTTAGAATGTCCAAGGTCTGCGGCCAAAATGTTTGCGTGCCCAAGGCTGTACTACACCCTCCAGAATATTTTCGCGATAATATTCGCCATTTATTCTGATGTCACGGTCGATTAATACGAAGTGCTTGTTTGAGGTGATTTATACTTTGGTATTTTTTAGTTCCAACCTTGCTTTTCAAAATACTCCAGGCACAATAGTCCAACGGATTGGTATCCGGAGATTTTGGTGGCCATTATGCGCTGGAAATGAAGCGTGGAACCTCATTTTGTAACCATTCTTGGGTGGCGCGTGCTGAGTCCTGTTGGAATGTCCAAGGACTGCGGCCAAAATATTTGCGTGACCAAGGCTTGAATACACCATCCAGGATATTTTCGTGATTATATTTGGCATTTATTCTGATGCCACGGTCGATTGATACGAGCTTAGAGTGACATCGGCTGTTATGGCGGTCACACCATCACCGAAGGTGCACATTTTCAGCTGACCTCTTTGGTAAGTAAACACGATCATTGTGTTTGTTTACAAACTGCTGGACAACGAATGTTTTCTCATCGGAGAAAACCAAATTCGGCAGTTCACTACTTTCTGCCAAGCGAAGCAACTTTTTAGCTCGTTTGAGTTTATTTTCTTTCTGTTGCGATGTAAGTTCTTGCACTTTTTGGAATTTCAATGGCTTTACCCCGAGCTCATTTTTCAATATTTGCCGAATGGAATATTGTGATATTTACATCTCACGATCCATTTTTCGGCCACTGAGACGCGGGTTTCGATCAAGTCGCTCCTATACTTTTCAAACCATTTATGCTGATGTTGCTGTTTTCTTCCGTCCACTTTCTTGACGTCGGGCTACGCTACCAGTATCACATTAACAAGCGATGGTACGAGATACAAAAGATTTATTCACATTTAAATGCTGGAGTCCTCTCACGATAACCACTTGTAGTTTTCCAGCCAAATATAAAGACATCACACTATCACGCTTGAATTCCATCGCAAATAACCTTTTTTTCTGGAAAATTCTCACCAAAATGCTTTTGTACGCTTGTAAACAATACAATGAGCTGTCACTGGAATAATTTTAACAGCCGTCGGACGAGAGGCTTAGAAATGTCAGCAGTCTGAAGTTGGTTGCAATGTTTTTTTCACCCTGAATGTTATTAAATTTGGTACAATTTTGTTCTGAGCGAATAGATACAGGTGGCATGTTGAAATTTTGAATAGAAAGGGGTTGATCTGGAAGGCGTACAATATTTGAACAAAAAGTACTTATAGACACTAAATTCCATATAGGGTAGGAAAAAAGTAAATATTGTACATTTGGGTGTTAAGGTCACTGTGATCTGCGAAATGAAAAATGAACCTGATACCCTCGAAATAGCTGACATCGCGGGGTACCTGCCTATGGAGGCTATACCAAAACATTGAAAATCGTTTGAATGGAACAATAGCTTTAAAAGGGCAAAACCTCGCGATATTAAAAAAATAGTAAATGAAGGACAAATGTTGGGCATAAATCGACTCTGAATATGATTCTATGGAGTTCATCAAAATAAGGTGCTG
Source organism: Musca domestica (assembly GCF_030504385.1). Lineage (NCBI taxonomy): Eukaryota > Metazoa > Arthropoda > Insecta > Diptera > Muscidae > Musca > Musca domestica. Next base: position 12,850,034 of record NW_026712238.1, on the reverse strand, counting down.
GGGTCTATCACTTTTCCTTCTTTGAATCACGAACTTTGAGCTAAATACCCTTAAAGTCACCCTTTTTAGTGTGTCTTTATAGAGTTATAATTCTGTACCAACCACAACTACATATTTTTTTTCTCGAGTGTATATGCAGAAAAACAACGTTTCATCGTTACTAAGGTTTCCTGCTGAGGATATCCGCAGACAAAGATATTTGTTTCGTGCCACATCTTTGTGCTTTTCTTTAAATACACCTAGTAAACCCATACTCAGACACAAACACACACACACACTCATACTCACCACTCACAAACAGAACACTTACATTAGGATCCCTTCAAGCGTGTATCTGCAAATATTTCCGCTCTTACATACGAATATCTACACACACACACACATGTGTACACTTTCTCGATAGTGTATGGTATATTGAACGTTATACAATATTCAACAGCGATTTTCAGTTTCAATATTCAAAGTTATTCAGTTGTTCCTTTGTGCCATTACATTTTTATTCTCGCCACGACAACGTTTCAAAGTACCCCCCCCCCCTCCACACTGTTAGCGCTACAGGGAACATCGTTGGACATTAGATTGAATCGTTATTTTTCTCTTTTTTTAATGTTTATCACGAGATTTTTATGAAGTGAAATAAAAAAATATGAAAAATAATGGCAGTTTAATTGTTTGATTTGTTTAAAGTATTTTTTAAATGTTTGTTTTTTGTTTAAAGAATGTACTTTGTGCTTCATTGGGTACTTTACAAATAATTGTGGTATTTAAATTTTTATGCTTTCTATTATGATTGTAAATAATTGTATAAAAAAAATTATTAAATTAAAATTTATAAAAAAAAACTATGACATATTAATATTTGATCTTTCGCATATCGAATGAAATATGTGAAAAGTAATCACAAAGCAGGGCTGTTCATAGACAATCGAGTGATGGGAACAATAGTGGTGCTGTAGTATGAAACGAATGGTATACAAGCTGATACAGTCTCGCAGAGCGGTGAAATCATAAAAATTGAAATTCATTGAAAAAATTTAAATTCGTTTTTTTTAATTAACATCTTTGAAAGAAGGATAAATTTTATTTCTCCCTCTTAAAGAATTTTTTCGATTTTCTCTTCCGTGTCTATTGATTTTTTATTGTGACCTTAGACCGAAAAATCAGGACAATTTGATTTTTATAGCCCATTTGAACAGCAAAATATACACCCTCAAAAAATTTGGTTTCAAAATTGTCCCTAACCTTAACCTCAAGCATTTCGTGAGGATCGGACAATAATTGTGACCTGTATTTAATACCCTCAACTTATTGGGTTTTAGGGTGTAAAAAAACTTTACAAAATATACAATTCAAAATTAAAGTCAAATTAAATAAAAAATCGCATGCTATAAAAATATGACAAAAAATAAAAAATATTCACTAAAATTTTACCCTTTTCTGCCAAGAAGTCATTCGGAATTAGTGAGAATAATAAGCAACGGAATAAGTAACATAAATTTCTTTTACATACAGGGTGCGATAAAAAAACTGCAACAAAGTCAAACGCCATAATTTTTTTTTTAAATTTTATTGAATGAAAGCAAAGTACGTCGGAAATAGCATCAAATTTCAGAATAAGTTTAGATTTGCTCGAATTGGTCACCTTTGGCACGAATTATAGCCTTCAAACGGCCAATGAAGCCGTCACACGCTGCCCGAATGTTGCTCTGCGATATTTTCGCCCATTCCCGGCGAAGCGCTTGCTTGAGGTGATTGACACATTGGTAGTTTTTAGTTCCAACCTTGCTTTCCAAAATACTCCAGACACAATAGTCCCACGTATTGGTATCCGGAGATTTTGGTGGCCAAGTTCCGAGGCCAAAATGTGTGCGTACCCATGCCTTTAATATGCCCTCCATAATATTTTCGCGACAATATCCGACATTTATTCTGATGCCACGGTCGACTAATACGAGCGGAGAGCGACCACCGTGAGTTATGGCGGCCCACAACATCACCATGGCCGGCGCTTGAGTTCTGGTGGTCAACCGAAGGAGCACATTTTCAGCTGACGTCATTGGCAAGTAAACACGATCATTTTGTTTGTTGACAAACTGCAGGACAACGAATATTTTCTCATCGAAGAAAAACAATTTCAGCAGTCCACCACTTTCGGCCAAACGAAGCAATTCTTTAGCTCTCTTTAGCTCTTTCTCTCTGTTGCGGTGTAAGTTCTTGCACTTTTTGGAATTTCAATGGCTTCACCCCGAGCTCCTTTTTCAATATTTGCCGAATGGAGTATTGCGATATGTTCAGCTCACGAGTCATTTTTCGGCCAATGCGGCGCGGATTTCGATCAAGTCGCTTCTTTGCTTTTCGAACCATTTCTGCTGATGTTGCTGTTTTCTTCAAGCCGATTACATACATTAACCTGAATGTGTACATGGTGACTACAACCAACTTCAGACTGCTGTCATTTCTAAGCCACTGGTCCGACAGCTGTTAAAGTTATTCCAGTGACAGCTCATTATATTGTTTACAAGCGTACAAAAGTATTGTGGTGAGAATTTTCCAGAAAATTTTATTCGTGATGGAATTCAAGCGTGATTTCTTTATATTTGGCTGGAAAACCACAAGTGGCTATCGTTAGAGCACACCCGCCCGTTTCGTGTTTTGTTTTACTGAAACATCTTCAGTGTGGTATAGCCCTAACGGCAAAATTGATTTTTTTCAAAAACTAGGGGGAAATCCTGCAGATTATGAAGGGAGAGCTAAACCAGAAGACACGTATAAGTTTATATCGAAAAGTAACCTAAATAGGGGTGACAAGTTCCCACCTCCTCCAAAATTTTGGAAATTTCCAAAGTAAGATTCCTTGGAATCCGCGAATTTTAGGTTAATGTTTCTTTCCAATATTGCAGACAAAAATGCGAAAAATATTTTGTTAGAAAATGTTAACCCTCAAGCGAGCCAAAATTTGTTACTCTTGGTCCTTTTTAAAATATAGTAAACAACTACCTTTACTACTAATTTTATTTTAGGTTCGGGACCGGACAATTGCATGCACGTCGCAACATTTTTTATCAGGGAATGGAAAATGTTGGTCTACTCCTTTGGTTTCAAAGTTTTGATAAATCGTTAGCCTACGATATTATTTTCGGATTACCTTCAAAGTCCACATTCAATATTTGGTAAATCGAAATATCAAGTGCAATAAATCGATCTTCTCCTTCTAATACTACCGTTTCCGTCCGAAGTGTGGACTATGCTTAAATCAAATTCGAAAATGGGTAATGTCCTGTGACGGCAGAAATCCTTTCATGCATTTTTGCCTACACAAATTGCAAAATACTCATGGCAGCTGAACCGTTATCACAAGTACCGAGTATCTTAACGTCACGAGTCACGAGTACTTATTAATGTCTCTTGCAACCGTATCCTAGACCCTTGTAGTGCTTGAGTACTTATTAAGGCATTTTGCAATCATATCCGTGAATATCCTGTAGCCTGCTTGGGTACTTATCCACGTCTCTCGCACTGAATCCATCACGAATCCTCCCGTTTCTCGAGTACTTATCCAGGTCTCGACTTGAAGAATCACTTCCAAACCCGGACCGAGAACTGCACATCTCAGCATATAGCTTATTTTATATTTAAATTTTATGCAAAGTCTTATTAACTTGTCAGATTTATGAACCCAAAAAATGGACATTTTGCACCCCGATTGCAAAAAAATCTAAAATAAACTTTTGGTATTTTATAAGCATTTGTTGAATTTCTCAATGCAATGCATTAATTCGAAAAATGGATAACAAAGTGGAAAATATTTCTAAGAAAATGAAAAATTAAATTTAAAAAGGCTAACGAAATTATGAAAATTTTAATTTCCTGTAATCATAAATACATACATGTATTTATGTATGTATTATTGTATTATTTATGTAGTTAAATACAATACCAGAAAAATTCTTTGAAATTTGTCATAAATATATTTTCTACAACATTTTGTTTGCTGTTCAAACAATTCTATGTAATTTCAATTGTCAATCAATCAGAAGACAGATAGATTCATAACCATGCGATGGAAATGTCAAAAACATGTTGGCTCATACGCAACGCTGAAATGACGAGTTCAACAAACCCTCGGCATAAGAACCCTTATACAATTCAATGCGCATTCGAATGATATATCATTTTATAAGATTTCATGCTTATCGCAAAAATTTCTTAACATCAAATCACCTTAGAATTGAAACATAAATCTACCTAAAACCATTTATTCGAAACGAATCGAGAGAAAGGACAAACAAACAAACGAACGAAAAATGACGGAGTAAACAATTTCAGCGAACAATGATTTTGATTGAATAAAAAAAAGAAGAGAATTTTGAAAATAAACAAACAGCAAGAGAAACAGCTTAAGACAAATTTAAGAGCCTCCTGAAAAGCAGTTAACTGTAAATTCTTTATGTGAATATCCTTGCGATGATGCCCACCATATGAACATACATAAATTTTGCGTACCATGAACAGGAGCAGGATAAAAAAAAACAACATCATAGGCATTGTAAAGCCATTTATCGCCTCCTTCTCCTCCAGCTGCATTTCCTTGGAGACCATGAATGGCGAATAATAAAAAAACGAAAAGAAGAAGAAGACGAAGAAAATCATCATCATCTCAAATAGCAGATAGACAAACAACAAGGACGACGACGAGGACTTAAGGCACTTTACTACAACATCGTATTTATGATTCAATATCAAAGTTACATTCAAAAGTACTTTCGGACGAATAAACCAAATGAAAACAAGAAACACGGCAAGCTGAATGACTGGGTGATGCCCCAAACCAGTACAACCGTTAGGTTAGCCATATATCATGAATGAAGGTGAAGAAAAAAACAAACTGCTAAGGGATGCAAAAGAATCAGCCGATGGTGACGGCTGCGGCGGTACGACGGAGGTGTGTTGGTAAAATAAATTTTGTTCAAATACAAACACGCGTTAAATTATGGAATTGTGAAAAGGAAGTGGCAAACATAGTCACTAGACCGAAGCACACAGATACAAAATACCCAAACGAAGGATATGCGAAAAAGTCGAAGGCAGAGATATAAAGGTCTACTCATGAAATTATATATGAAACGTATGTATGTATGCATATGTGTGTGTTGTTATTTCTATGTTAATATATAATTATGAGTTAGTTAGTATGTTTATATTTAAAGTAGTAATGAAATGAAATACACCTCCGCTGTACACTACGATCCTACTAGAGGTGACTACGAATGTTGGCTGAAACAACAATGATGAGTAAGGTAAAAGTTAGCAAATCAGTGTTGTTATCTCTCATATCAATACATATAAATCAATAAGCAAAGGCTATAGACGTGCGGGGCCGACCATGTGATACCCTACGATAATATATATGGAAACCCCCCAGTAAATGTTCACTTTTTTATTGGCATTTTTCATGCAATTAGATTTAGATTTTATCATTTTCTGGCAAGAGGCCATTCCGAATTTGTGGGAATTGTCAAAATCCGTTTAGCCGTTCTTGAGTTATAAGCGGTTTAACTAACATCCCCTTCATTGATATATGTATGAGATTGTATATATTTTGTTATATATGCAATATCTAATACAAGCATCAATGCAACGGTCGGAAATGACATTTTCGTGCATTTGTGATGTCGTCAAGACTAAATTTTCGCGGTTTAGTGAAATTTTCGTATTTTTTACATAATAGTATATTTTACCCGCAAAATATTGTACGATGACCAAACAAAATGGTAGGCTTCTGATCAGCCATAACTCTATTTCCATGCTAAATTCCGTCGATTGGTCTACATTTGCAACCTGTAGAGCAACTGCAAAATCAGGATTTTTTTTTTGGTCCATTTCAACCACTACCTCTATGCTAAACTTCGTGAGAATCGGGCCATAATTGCTACCGGTAGAGTGATTACAAATCGATCGACTCAGTCCGGATGATAGGAAGATCCATATATATACATATAGGGTGAGATGAAAAAACTGCAACCAAATTCAGACTGCTGTCATTTCTAAGCCACTTGTCCGACAACTGTTCAAATTATTACAGTGACAGCTCATTATATTGTTTACAAGCAAAAAAAACGCATTTTGGTGAGAGTTTTCCAGAAAAAAAGTTTTTTGTGATGGAATTCAAGCGTGATAGTCTGATTTCTTTATATTTGGCTGGAATACCACAAGTGGCTATCGTTAGAGCACTCCAGCATTTAAATGGGAATAAATCTTTTGTGTCTCGAACCATTGCTCGTTACCATGATACTGGTAGCGTAGCCCAACGTCAAGGAAGTGGACAGAAGAAAACATCTTCGGCAGAAATGGTTCGAAAAGTAAAGAAGCGACTTGATAGAAACCCGCGTCGCATTGGTCGAAAAATGGCTCGTGAGCTGAACATATCGCAATATTCTATTCGGCAAATATTGAAAAATGAGATTACCCCGAGCCATTGAAATTCCAAAAAGTGCAAGAACTTACGCCACAACAGAAGGAAAATAGACTCAAAAGAGCTAAAGAGTTGCTTCGCTTGGCCGAAAGTGGTGAACTGCCGAATTTGGTTTTCTCCGATGAGAAAACATTCGTAGTCCATCATTTACTAACCACACAAAATGATCGTGAGGTCAGCTGAAAATGGGCACCTTCGGTTGGCCACCAGAACTCAAGCGCGGGCCATGGTGATGGTGTGGGCCACCATAACAGCCGATGGTCGCTTTCCACTCTTGTTAATCGATCGTGGCATCAGAATAAATGCCGAATATTATCGGGTGTATTAAAGCAATAAGCACGCAAACATTTTAGCCGCAGACCTTGGACATTTTGGCCGCAGACCTTGAACATTCCAACAGGACTCAGCACCATCACACTCAACATGCACCACCCAAGAATGGTTACAAAAAGAGGTTCCTCGCTTCATTTCCAGATTTGTTTTGAAGATTGTTGGTTGTAGAAGGTAAACATATTCCCATTATTCTTTTCAAAATGGGAAAAGTTGAAAAAATATGAAATCATGAAAGACTAAAAATTTAGTACGATGCATGAAGTTTTGATTAAAAAAATGCCAAACTAATAGATAATAGCTTTAGACTTTCTATCTCCCACCGATCCCATCTCATCGATCAAACGAACTAGTTCCTTGTCTAGTTTCGTGGACTTCAGTCGTTTGCATGAACAGTCTGCGTATGAGTGATATGAATTTTATGAATTCACTCATACGTTGAGGTGGTAAACTGAACTGAACACATCTATTTCTAGATCGGACCTACTAATTAATTAAAGGGAATAGATTCTTTTTCTACAGATTACAGGCTCTTGATATATAGCAAAGGTTTCCAGGTGCCTTCTTCTGCTAGCTTCTCCGATGAGAGCCTTTTTGAATCGTTTGACGCATTAGTTTGTAAGTGAATTGACAATTTCATCAATCGGTAGATCGATCGACTGGAAACAATATTGCGGTAGTTCGTTAGCGATTTTATTTTTTGGACCCAATAAAGTTTAATGAATTCACATATTTCAAGAGGGACTTACTTGGCACTTGACTTGATGATTTTGAGGGCCGCACGACTCTCGACATATATTGTCACTAGTCCTGTTATGCAATAACAACAAATTACCATTCCGGCTGCCTTCTTAATTAAAAAAAAAGTTTTCCAGAAAAACGTTGCAATTGTCATTAGGTTTAAATATTGGATTTGGAAAGAGTACGCTAGCGCACCGGTGCTTTCATCCATCCAGACTGTCCAGTGGGTCCACCACCAGCCCAAGCGTCACTTTTCGATATTGTCAATGAAATTGGAGTCGAAAAAGGTGGATATGTGATCATAAATTATATCACCTTCACCTAAAATGTTCCACCAGGATTCGTGCATGACCAAAATGCGAAAAGGGTCATCCTCCCGCTTCCCGTAGTCTCAACATACTCCTTGCTGCTTGAAATTGAGATGGAATATCCAGTGGGTGGAAAATTTAGCACCACGTTCAACGCGGTGCTTTTGAGAGCTCCGGTTGTCAGTAAGGACGCGGCTCTCTACAATGTGCTTAATTTGAACATGAGCGACTTGAACTCGATCCCATGCTACACGACGACACACCCATAGGTCGGAACTGGTAAAACCACTCCTCCAACACTTCCTTCTTTCGTACGATCCCCGATGTTATTGCCAGTAAAACGTTCGTCATTGATAACCTAAGTATAGGAGACAAATTCCCCCTCTACCCCGCAGGATAAAGAAATACTTTAAATACTTTAATTTAGGAATAAGGAGTTTTCGTCCATTTTAGATGAAATTTTGACTATCGGCCAAGACTTTCAAACAATTTAATTCAAAATTTGTAAATCGGAATGTTTTTTTATCTTAAATTCAAAATCTTCTTCCACTCCTTCTCCCAATAAAAGGTTCGAATTATTATAACATTCAAATTACGTAAAGTTATGGTCAAGAATCCTATATTATTCAATAAATATTAGCCGAAAACGTTCGAGCCAAGAATGTATTTAAAGGACTTTCCTTGTCATGGATCATGATTTTTTGGAATATTTTGTAAGAACTTTGAATACCATGTTTATCAAATTATATTCCATTTGTCTTTAGTTTATCAATTTAAATTTATTTTATTCAAATCACCGTTACGAAGTCTTCAATTTTGTCACCACATAGCGTGAATGTCAAACTTTGTCCTGACTTTAAGATTTTAAAGGTGATTGTTTAGATACATTTTATGAGAGCTTCTTGGTCAAAAATCAGTTACTTCGTTAAAAAATTCCACGCCAATAATCCAGGACTTTAAGGACTAGCCAAATTTTTAGAATCCGGTCATAAATCATGGACTAATACGTGCCCCAGAGAAAATAGTGGATTTTGTAAAACTTTTAAAGGATCCGAATCTTCCAAGAACTTACTCAGGCCATGAATGCAAAATATTACAAAAAATTCTTTTAATGACTTATCCGAGCAAAAATCATGGATTTTGCAAAAAATATCACATGCTCCAAACAAAAAAAAAAAAAAAATGGATTTTGTAAAAGATATATTTGGCATATCCGCCATATAACATATTCTTCGAATTTGACATTTGTCGGGGTTTCAGGTTTTAAACAGAACATGAACTCTTTTTGAATAAATTGCTCACTGAAGTCTATGAATGCATTTAAAATTTTAATTCGTATTTTGACATAAGCCCCATAAACCGGTTACATTCGATTTTAGGTGTCTTAGAGGTCCTAAACACATCTTGCACTCCGAGTGGCTGTAATAAATTGAATCTAGTCTTAGTTAAGGCCCTCCTATGAAGGATGCCAATTATTGTTATTTTGAATTCCCATTTTTTTTTTGAACGATCTTGGCTTGTTTGTTTGGGATACCATAGTATTTTGTTGTTGCAAAATGGTCAGGCTTAATCCCTTTACTGTTGTTTTTATAAAACAACGTTTGTTTATTAGTGTAGGACGATGGTAATGATTACCAGGGGCTAAGGCAGGGATATAAGCTACAGTAAGGCAGTTTTTTTCGAAACAGCCAGTTAAATGGCATAACAAGCGCTGTCTAGTTGTTCATTTTATAAAAAAAATATGATTATTTAATATTTTGAACCTTCATGTTGGAGGCATCGGAAGATATATTGCATACATAATTTCTGTATAAAAATTAAGATGGAGGCCAAAAGAATGGAAAAAGAATGTCACAATTTTTAATTAATCTCTCATGTTATGAGAGTTATGGCTACATAAAATGTTGACCCGTAGTGGTGAAGGTTTCAAAATGAGAATACATCATCGAATGCAAAACATCTTCCAGTAAAAATTTAAAATGATAACATAATTTTCCAGAGAGTTTTTTTACAATAATTTGTTGTTCTTTTGTAAAAAAATGTAAATCAGAAGCCAAATACTTTGACGAATGCCATAAAACTTAGATCGTTGAAGAAATAGTTAACGGTTTCATTAATAGGACATCAGGACTGTGCTTGACTACATACTCCGAAGAATTTCCAGATGTTTAATCAAAGAGTATATGTTTATGACAAAAAATAGTTTACTTTGATAAGTTATAAACCTTTGAATCAAAACAAATTTATAACACCCTCCTCTACCTCAAAATAGGGACAATACCCACAACTATGTTTGCAAGCATTATGGGAACTGTATTTTTTCCGCCATAACATTATCCTTAAAGTTAAACGAGTCTGAAGAAATATAATCATTACCGCATACAATGGGTAAAAATACTTCATTTCCAGTTAAATAGAACACACATACTTTAAATACACACACACACGCACATACGTTCACATCTTCCATTCCATGTCCGTTGGAGAAAAAAACACACACTCATATATATTATACGAATCAACAACAATGGTAAGAGAGCAACAGCAACAGTATAAAAGACCTGACGCCTTATTTTACTTATTGTCGTTGCCATAATCATCATTATCGTCATTCTCTTCATAATAATCGTTGTCGTTGCCGTCGTTGTCGGGTGTCCCATAAACTTCTATGCGTGTAATACAAATACAAGCGTATGGGTGGGTGCTGGTGTGAGTGTCATAGGATTCCATTTCATTTCATTTGGCTTCCCATTGCGATTTACACCCCAAAGCCAAAGTTGTGCCATTTTCACCCAAACCATACTGTCTGCCGTATAATTTTTTTTTCCTTCTACCACCTTACGTCCACCCCCCTGTTACGCGGTCTTTTTCTTGCTTTACTGCTTGTGTTTGTTGTTTTACACCAAAGCTGTTGAGTCAAAGCATTGAATATCCTATTTGGGGGATATTAAATTCATTCATTCATTGATAAAGAGTGTAGATTAAAAAAAAAAACAGAAAAAAAAACAATTCACACAGCATCGACCAGGCTAAGTGTAGGAATATCAATAAAATAAAAAAAAAAAAACGAGAACACCACTTTTTTCGAAAGGCTTTAAAAACTCCATTTCAAAAGTCAATCAATAAATTGGACGGCTCTTTTAGCACCACAAATTGGGTGAAAGTTGAGACAGGGGTTATAAATTTTCATTTGTAAAATGTAAAAGGATATTTATAGGATTTATAAATTGAGGAAACAAAACATGACTCTCAACATATTGTAAGGAGGTTTGTACAATTTTTACGGAATAGCCATGTCAAATAATTTTATGGGTTTGATGTTTCTTGAGAACTGTGTTAAATTTCAATGTTTGACTCTGATAGTTCTTGAACAAAAATTATCAAAACAAGTCAGGAAGTTTCAGTTGGCGATCCGGCAGATATATACCCTCAGCATTTAGCCCCTTATTTATGTACACTCTTTTTGGGAGATGTACCAAAAGTTTAGACCTACATGTAGGGGTTTTTTCGAAATTCCTACTAGAACGGTACGAAAAGTACAAAAAAGGTGCCAAATATGGTATCCCTTGTATTTGATGAACCAGTAGGATCAGATCTTAAAGTTTGAACGAGGGTCACTGATAGAGTGTATTACGGATGTATCAATCCATATTTTGAAAGTACGAAAAGTACTAAAAGGTACCAAATATACCCCTTGAATTTTAAGGGCCAGTTTCATAAATTTGACACGAGGGTCACTGATGAATGCTATTATGGATGCGCTAAAGGATTTTTGGAAATTCCCACCAAAAGTATGCAAAAGGTACTGAAATGTAAAATCTTTGATTTTTGAGGAGCGATTTTTAGGAAGGAGTTGGTCGATAAATTCCGCATTCACCCCAGAAAATTGGTTAAGAGAAACATTTATATACAGGGTGAGAGATAAAACAGCAACCAACTTCAGACTCCTGTCATTTCTAAGCCACTCGTCCGACAGCTGTTAAAATTATTTCAGTGGCAGCTCATTATATTGTTTACAAGCATTTTGGTGCGAATTTTGCGGAAAAAAGTTATTCGTGGTGGAATTCAAGTGCGATAGTGTGATTTCTTTATATTTGGCTGGAAAACCACAAGAGGCTATCGTTAGAGCACTCCAGCATTCCAATGTAAATAAATCGTTTGTGTCTCGTACCATCGCTCGTTGCCGTGTTACTGGTAGCGTAGCCCGACGTCAAGGAAGTGGACGGAAGAAAACAGCAGCATCAGCAGAAATGTTTGGAAAAGTAAAGAAGCGACTTGATCGAAATCCGCGTCGCAGTGACCGAAAAACGTCTCGTGAGCTGAACATATCGCAATATCCCATGCGGCAAATATTGAAAAATGATCTCGGAGTAAAGCCATTGAAATTCCAAAAAGTGCAAGAACTTACATCGCGAAGGAAAGAAAATAGACTTAAACGAGCTAAGGAGTTGCTTCGCTTGGCCGAAATTGGTGAACTGCCTAATTTGATTTTCTCCGATGAGAAAACATTCTTTGTCAAGCAGTTTGTAAAAAAACAAAAGTGATCGTGTTTACTTGCCAAAGAGGTCAGCTGAAAATGTGCACCTTCGGTTGGCCACCAGAACTCGAGGCACGTAAACATTTTGGTCGCAGACCTTTGGCATTCCAACAGGACTTAGCACCATCGCAATCAGCACGCGCCACCCAAGAATTGTTACAAATTGAGGTTCCTCGTTTCATTTGCGCACAATGGCCAACAAAATCTCCGGATACAAATCCGTTGTACTATTGTGTTTGGAGTATTTTGGAAAGTAAGGTTGGCGCTAAAAAATATCGAAGTGTCGATCACTTCAAGCAAGTGCTTCGCCGGGAATGGGCCAAAATACCGCAGAGCAACATTCGGGCAGCTTGTGACAGTTTCACTGGCCGTTTGAAGCCCCATATTTCGTGCCAAAAGTGACCAATTCTAACAAATCTAAACTTATTCTAAAATTTGATGCTATTTCCGAATTTTTTTGCTTTCATTCAATAAAATTAAAAAAAAGAAAAGTAAAAATATGGCGTTCGACTTTGTTATATTTATTTATCTCACCCTGTATACTATAATTGTACTAAAATTTCTAAATAGGACTAAATTTGGTACTGGGTGAAGGAATAGAGTTGAAATCCTGAAATTGAATATAGATTCCCATATTGGTATGTGAAAGAAGGTTGTTTTGGAAATGTGTACTATAATTGTTCGAAAAGTACTAAATAGTACTTAATTTGATAGTGAGTGAAGGTATACAGCCGGAATCCCAAAATTTGATATGGAGATCTGTATTTGTATCTGGTGAAACGATATGGAGGTGGTTTTTGAAATGCGCACTATAACTGTACGAAAAGTACTAAATTAGGAACACTGTTGGTGTTTAGGATGAAAAAATGTATATTGTTTTGGATATGCGAATGTTCTAAATTTGGTATTGGGTAAAGGGATACAGCTGAAATTCTAAAAAATAATATTGAGAGAACGATTGGTTTATTGGGTTTTAATATGGAGACGTTGAAATAATATTGGACAGAAAAATTGGATATGGGTCCATTTTGCAATGACTTGAATAGTATCCTCCACGGTAAACTTCAAAATTAAAGATTTGACGACTTTTTGTTATAAACATTTTCCTATTATTCTATCCGAAAAAGGAAAAAAATAGAGAAAATAAAAAACTTTAGAATTTATTTTTTTTTAGAAATTTTTAATCCACATGTTTTTTATCCCCCACACCACAAGGTGGTAAGTGTATCATGTCATTGTGCATTTGTTTGTAACAGACAAAAGGAAACGAGATATACCCATAGTTTCTTTTGATGATCTGCATAGAATCACATTCTGAGTCGATTTATGTATGTCCGTCCGTCCGTCTGTCCATGTATTTTTGTAAACAAAGTACAGTTCGCATTTATTGCCCGATCCAGTTGAAATTTTACACAAATCATTTGTTTGGCCCAAGAACGAAGCTATTTCTTCGTCCGATTTGCCTTTTATTGTGCACCAAACGTGTAATATCAGCCCGAATAGTATGGAATTTTGCACATACAGCCAAATTAGGCCTGCAAATAAGTATGCCAAATTTGATCGAAATCGGTTCAGATATAGCTATAGCTTCCATATATATTGTTCATCCGATTTGTTATTTTTGTCCTCCGCAGCCGTAATATGCACTCTGCAACAACAAAATTTATGGAAATATATCATATATATATATCGCAGCTCAGAAATATCTTTGCCAAATTTTATCGAGATCGGTTCAGATTTGCATATAGCTATATATATATATATATATATATATATATATATATATATATATATATATATATATATATATATATATATATATATATATCAAATGGACAATACAAGTCCGAATTTAAAAGATACAAATGTTTCGGCATATTTAGTCTTTTGAATTTTAAATTATAAGTATAATCATAGCGTGCATGATTGAATTCTCCCATAAAAACTTTTAATTGTTATATGGAGCTCTACTAAATTAGCAAAGTGGTGTAGGGTATCACAAAGTCGGCCTCGCCCGACTTTAGGACTTTCTTTTCTGGTTTATATTTGCGATTATCTTCAAAGAATTTATAGAAAATCCACGATTATCTTTTTTAATCCTTCAAACAATATAATAATTATTGTTAAGCAAAGTAACCTTGTCCCTATTCTTTCAATTGTCCTTTTAGCCATTATACTAGCCTCTTTATTTCTTGCTGTTCCACATTGTGGTATTGTTTTTCCTTTCAATTAGCGTAACGTATACCAAGACACTCAATCTCTGCTGCTGGCCCGAAAAATTCAATACAGATGTTGACATTCTAACCGGATATCTCGTAAATGTTTCACGACAATTTTTAAGGAAACCTAGCCAAGTTTGTAAGTGACAGAAAGGGGGTGTGTGTGTGTGTGGGGGGGGGGGATATTCGTGTATATATCCTCTGAAGCCAACTTAAATACCAGATGTTGTTGGCATTGTGGAATTTCTTAGAGACAATCACACACTTGGTGACACACACACACACAATCACACCCACTAGTACCAGCATCACATTAAGCTGTGTTTTTGTAAAGTTCTTGTGTTGTAAATGACGCACATAAAACTTTATTGTATTTCAAATTAAAATCTCGAAATTGAAAATTGAATAGGTTTGTATGGGTGTACGTTCGTACACAACAAATAGGTTCGTTCGTTCCTAAGGAAGCTGGCCACCCAACAAAAACAACAACCTGGATATGGACCGAAATAATTGTTGTTGGTTAAATACTCATACTGGTACCATGTATTTTCCTTTTTTGTTGGTTTATAAATATTCTATTAAGTTTTGGTAGAAAACGGTCGTTTACCGTACCCACGAACTTTTTGAAAATAATTTGGGATATATTTTTCTTTTCGTTTTTCTTATTTTTTCATTTCGTTATGCCGGATAATAGAATTTAAAATTGACATAATTTTCTTGGCATTTGGGTTTCTTGGCAAGCTTTACAAAATGGCTCTCCAAATTCTATTTAAGGAACAATTTTACGTTTTCCTTTCCTTATTACCTTTGGCTGCTAACTTTGACTTCAAAGCTATTACGGCAGTGAATAGATGAGCGGGCCAAGTGAAATGCGATACTGGGTGACTATTTGCTTGGATTTTATTTCCACATGGTGGGGGGAAAGTTTTTTTTCGTATGGCAAAAAGAAGTTGAGAAATAATATATCGGATATTTTTCTTACGAATTCTGCACGCAAATAAAATATTAAAATTGACAAAGAAGGTCGCTCTCAATCGCTGGAGTATAAAATGGGGTTTGCTTTCAACAACTTGGAGAGTAAAGTTTTGTGGATTTCAAATCGTTTTAGTGAGTTGTAGCTTTTGGTTTGTGTGTTGGTGAGTATCCATATGAGCAGGTGTACACCAAACATTACAAACGTAACAAATATTTTTGAATAGTTATGAATAATATGAAGTGATTTAACTACTTATAGGTTTATTTTACAAAATCTTAAGGTCCAGATTTTGCTAATTTTCTTCATCTTTTTGTGGTAGTATGACGGTTTTTGTACCACTCGACTGTCAAATGTAAATGCACGTCCGTCCGTTCGTCTTGCTTCTGCCCACAATAACTCTCGAAGGGAGTATCCGATTTGTCCAAACTTGATACAACGTAATATTACTATCAAATTTGGTTCGAGTTCAGAGATGGGCAATATCGCGTCAGAAAATAATTTTCCTCACAGAACAAGAAAGGATCATCTGATTTTGTTCAAACTTTGCAAATCCTAATATTTGTATCTGTACTGGGTCAGGTGCGAAAATGGACAATATAGACCAACTCCTTCTAATACCTCCCTTACAGAGGGTCAACATCTTGAATAATCTCAACGCTTATAAAATTTGAAATAAGAGTCTAATTGTCTTAAAATTTATCATATCCCAATATGTCTAACAGCTTTAGGTCTGGTTTGTAGAGTGATCGGACCACTTCATCTGGTACCTCCATCACAACGGGTCAAAATTTTAAATACTTACATCTCTTATGAACCCCGAAATAACCATCAAATTCTCTTCAAATTTCACAAATCTGAATATTTTTTCTAACACAAGATCTGGTGTGAAGGTACTATGTATCGGTTGACTCCTTCTGGTACCTCCCACACAAAGGGTGTAAATTTGAAATAACTATAACTGATAAAAAATGTGATATATGAGTCCGATGGTCTTCAAATTTCGCACATCTTAACGTTTCCACTAACACAATATTTGGTAGAAAGAATCGATAAATATATCGGACCACTAAATCTAATACCTCCCCCACAATGGATCAAAATTTTAAATAAGCACCCAATTCTATTTAAATTTCTCACATCCCAATATTTTTTCTAACGCAATATTCGATGAGAAGAGAACAAGTACCAGTCCACCCCTTCTGGTACCTCCCCCCACAAAGAGTGAAAACAACCAATACATATACCTCTTTTCAAACTTGGTATATCTAAACATTTCTCTCAGCCAGAGATCTGATGTGATTATGGAATTTATCGTCCAAAACCTTTTCGTACTTCCCCATAAAAGATTAATATTTTAATTAACAATTACTATCATAAAACAAGTAATCAAAGGCTATAGCCGTGCGGGGCCGACCATATGATACCCTACAACACTACAATATGTTAGAAGTCCCCTTATATCCAAATCCATTTTGGAAGATTTCGTTTTTTAAATTATGTCACAGAGCACTGCCCAGATATTACCCTTAGCATTTTGACCAGGGATATTTGCCCAATATTTACGCACTTCGTTGTGCTGTTAGATGCTGTGGTCCATTTTACAGCTAAATATGAAGCAATGGTCATCTAAAATGCTGATCAGGAAATTGTTTCTGTTTTTGGTTAATTTGAACCCCTAAATATTTTGCTATCATCTCCTAAAGCCAGAGGCCCCTCTGCATCACCAAGTTTAGTCTCATATATATGATTTGTTTGTCTACGATATTTGGCTATACTCGTCAACGAAATCAGCATAAAAAAGCCAGTCCTTCTGAGCCCAACCTTACCCTTGCGGTTTAATGGAAAATTTGACTGTTATATAACACAAATGTTATGGTCCATTTCACCCACTAAATATTACCCGATGACCATCACATTTGGAAGGCTTCTTCCCAGCCCAAAGCTCTAGCCCCATGCTTACTTCCTCGTCGATTGGTCTATAATTGCGACCTGTAGAGCTACTGCAAAAAGCAGAACATTTTTCAGTTTTTGGTCCATTTCAACCCCTAAATATAATGCGATCATTTCCAAAAGCAATAGGCTTCTATTCTGACCCTATCGCCACTTCCATTTTCAATTTCGTGAGGATCGGGCCATAATTGCGACCTGTAGAGTGATTACAAATTAACATGGACAGACGAACGGACATACATAGCTAAATCAACTCAGTTCGGCCAGACATGAAGATCCATATATACTTTCCTATGTGGGAAACCAATATTTCGAGGTGTTACATAATTGTTAGCCCAATCAAACTTATAATACCTCCAACACATAGTGTTTTAGGGTATAAAAATTCTGCAGACATACATTTGAGTAAAATTTTATCAACCTACTTTATTTCGTTCGGAAGCTAGAGTGATTTCCACAGAAGGACAAACGGTCGGACATCGCTAAATCGACATAGGCTTCAGTCAGGAGCGCAAAACGGACTCTCTTTTTTATCTCTTTAATAAATTCCAAATAATAATAAATCTCGCAAAATGAGACTTTCATAAAATAGGCAACATTTTTTAAACTTCTTGTATGTCTCCACAAAAAGCTACATTTTTACTAATAATATGTTTCCGATATTTTCTTTTAAATTATGCATATTCTTATAGATTCTTCAACATTAGGCTAAGTGTGAAAATGGATAATATTAATCCACTTTAACTGGTTCCTCCAAAAAAAAAAGGCAAAAAGGGATACAATTCTCATATTGAAAACATTGTCAGATTTTTTTCATATCCTAATATATTGGTGCCTATATTAGAGCTTGTTTGAAAATTTTAAAAAATTGGAGGAAAATATCATACATATTTATATATTGGAACTATATCTAAATTTTGACCGAATATTTCCAATTTCAATAGAGTTCGTCCTTGATCCTCACAAATGATTTGTGCAAAATTTAATCTCGATCTATCAATACTTTGTTGACAAAAATACATGAACAGACGGACGGACATGTATAAATCGACTCAGAATATAATTCTATGCAAATTATCAAGAGAAACTATAGGTCTATCTCACTTCCTTCTCCATTTTACAATGCATTGCATTCACTAATACCCTGACCACAGTGTGGCGTAGGATATTACTACAAATAATAATCATAACCTTCAAAATATTCGAAATTATTCTCTAGTTCCCTCCAAACTTCGCACCTGTTGTTTTGCCGTTTGTTGTACTAATAATTTATTGTGTGTCCCATATTCTCAGAATTTCTTTCTTGCAAACAAAAAGTATGAGTATTTACTTAAACAAATTCATTTACTCAAAAACAAAACCGTTTCAAAAATCCAGCATTTTATCACCCCTTTGAATCCACAGTGACCCTCATATAAAATGTCAAGAGCATTACCTTAGGCGTTTATGGATCAATAATCATTTGTGATGAGATAACTTTCACTTACATATCTCACCTCTTTCTTAATAATAATAATTTAGATCATTTTTTTACATATTATTTCATAAATTGTAAATAATTATAACCTACTAACATACCCACATAAATATTTCAGAACAGTTTCATGCAAACCAAAGAAATATTTAAACCTCAAATTCCCACACCCCTCACCTCAAATACTCCCTCACCCCTCCCCCATTCGACCGCAAAATATTCTACATTGTCAAAATATTACTAATTTTGACATAAATCAATTAACCACATACAGTCAATACGACAACAAATCATATCCTTAAGCCAGAGGACATTCCAACACACAGGCACGCACACAAAACGCTCACTCGGGCTACACATGTATGCCCTCAAGTAACAAAAGCAACAGCAGCAATTAAAACTATAAACAATAAACATTAAAGAACACACAACGGCACTTCAGGATGAAAGTGTGTTGTGCGACTAGGTGTGTGTGTCTGTGTCCAAGTGATGGTGGTGGTGGTGGTGGCGGTGTGAAGAGTAAAACCCGCAGAGCAAAAACTGTTCAGCAATAAACACACAAGCCCAAGTAAAGAAGCAAATCAAATCGGATTAAGAGTGTCCATGAGGGGGTAACGAATTTCCCACAACAACAATGCGAATGTGACACCATTCTGAGAAAACAACAAAAGCACTTTAAACTAAACAAGGATACGCTAAACAAATACACAAACAAGCGCCCTCTGCTCTCAGACATCATATCCACCGTGCTCAATTACATGTCATACTCTCTTTCGTTTTTGTTCTCACACAAATGAGGGGTTTCTTTGGGAAGCATTAGAAAAGGGCACAAATGGGTTTGTTTGAATAAGAACAACAAAGGATAAGAAAAAAAAAAGAGAGAGAAGAGAGTTATTTTAAAAACGATACACTATCTAGACAACGTTTATTGAGTCTCTTAAATTACAACATATCCATTGCGTTAGTGTTGAGTATGCGCACTGGTTACCACCAGCGAGGAGGATATGCGCTTGATTTTTCACTCTCTTAAAACTAGAGAGTAATGAGGAGTGTTATACCCAGAGATTTACTTTATAAGTACCTCATTTCTCTTACGACCATTCTGCCCTCAATTTTTGTTGTATGCCGGTTGTATTACCTACTAACCGGTAAAGACAACAAGGGTACAGCGGAAATGCGGGCTACACATGCACACACAGCCACACACACACAAAAGGACATTGGGAGCGTAACAAACGTGCGAATCGTCGAAAGGGGACACAGAAAAACACACATTTCCGTTCGGAATATTGCCTTCAGGCACGCTACCGTCACAAAGTAATGCCAAATTCAATTGAAAACATTTTGCATGCGATTGTTGCTTTTGTTGCCATTGCCTCCGTCGTTATTTCCGATGTCGTTCAAACAACGAAAACAACAACAAAAACACCACAGTAGGACGAAACTTGTAAAACATGAATACATTTTTAATGGAGGAACTTTGCAGAAGAACTTGAAAATGTTTTAAATTTTTATACTCTCAATGAGAAACTCATTGAAGTAATTCAGCAATGTAGGAAGGGTATTTTTGCTAAACTTTACGGAAACAGAAAATATTGAATACCAACATTATTTTTACACCCTCCACCATAGTATAGACGGTATATTATGTTTGCCATTCCGTTTGTAACACCTCGAAATATACATTTTAGACCCCACAAGTAAATATATTCTTGAGCTTCTAACTTCCGAACAAAATGAAGTAGGTTGATAAAATTTTACTCAAATGTAATTTATGTCTGCAGGACTTTAGGTAATTGGCCACGTAGGTCCACGTTTTGGTATAGCCACCATATAACGGTACCTCCCAATATTTGGTATTTTGATGATTTTAGCGACATTATGCACCGGAATTGTTTCAAATTTTGGCATTTGAAGTTTTTAATGGATACTACAGCCTATGATAGAAAATTGTCTGTGCAGGACCACGTCTACGTAGAGCCCCCATATAACGGTACCTCCCCATATTCGTTATTTTGACGATTTTAGCGACATTATTCACTGGAATTGTTTCAAAATTTGTATTTGAAGTTCGTAATGTGTACTACATCCTAAATTGTCTATGCAGGTCCACGTTTTGGTGTAGCCCCATATAGTAGTAGCTCCGGATCTTCGGTATATTGATGATTTTAGCGACGTTATTCACCGAAATTGCTTTAAATTTGACATTTGAAATTGGTAATGGATACTATACCACGTCGTAGTATAGACCCTAATATAACGGCTACAATCGGTATTTGAAAAAAAATTGAAAACTGCCACATTCGTTCCAAGTGGTGGAGGATATTCAGTTATGCCCGGCCCAACTTACAGCTTTTTTACTTGTTTTTATTTTAATTTTATCATTTTTAGTCTAACTTTTCGAAACTAATATTTTAGACTCTACGAGGTTAGCCACGTTTGCCCATTCTTCTATGGAAATAACTCTAGCATCCAAACGAACTGGAATAGGTAGATTCAATTTTACTCAAATGTACTTTAGGTCCATACAATCTTTGTACGGAAAATGGTAGACGTATAGGCAAAGACCCATATAACGGCAACGCTCGATTCGAGGTACTTTTACAGTTTTATCCCAACTTTTCAACCGAATTTGAACATTTTGCAAGTTCACCACAGGCACCACCTTCTCTGGGCAAAAATTCGGAATTTTTATAATTTTAGCCACAAGGTTGTCACTAAAAAACACCAAAGTGTCGACCACCTCAAGCAAGCTCTCCGGCGGGAATGGTCCAAAATACCCCGTTTCATTGGCCGTTTAAAGGCCAAAGGTGACCAATTCGAACAAATATAAACTTATTCTAAAATTGTATGCTATTTCCGACATTTTTTGCTTCCATTCTATAAAATTTTAAAAAATATGTAAAAATTATGGCGTTTGACTTTATCCCTTTCATTTGTCTTTTTATGATTTTCCAAGATTTTCTAATCAAAAATCAAGGAAATTATATTTAAGGACTTTCTAGTCAATTACTGTGGATTTGTTAAGAGTTCTTCTTAGCACACTTTTTTAAAATTATTAAGCACAAGATATGTTGAGAATTATTTCTAAAGATTTTCTAATTTATAATCGATATATTTTAATACGTACTTTTAAAGACTTTTTAAACTTAGTCGTCATTATATAAGATTTTTGTAACATCTCAATAATTTGTTTTTATAAAAGTTTCCTAATAAAAAAGACTGGATTTATTTTCGAAGGCTTTCTGTGCTACAAAATTAAATGCATTTCTAGTTCACCTTTTTTAAGCCAATAAATCCTGAAGTAATGCAAAATTTTGCAAAGATTTCCAAAGCTCTATATTATATGTTGCGAAATATATCTCAAAATATTGGGGTATTGTACAAACTATACAAGAATATATTTTGGACTGTTACAGTAGCAATACTGACTTATTTAATTAATATTCCCACTATCTTGAGTCGAAGGTCAGTCCCCAGATTCATGCCTAACGATTAAATTTGTAAATCAATATTTTTCATTGAAAACCCTAAAAATCGTTATTTGGTTTGAAACAAATGCCATTACTTCAAATTAATTGAATATCCCTTTCATAATCTTTTTGGTATACATGCCTTACCTAGAAAGTTTCGAAACATGTTTGAATATTCTACCTATTTAATATTCCATTTCCATTTCTGACACCATAAAGTTTTAAAGTTCTGCTCAAATAAAATAAAACGCACACTCCACTGTGCTGTGAATGAATTGGCTTTTGAATGTCACACAACGAACCTTGTACCTTTCGCATACTTGCATTTGTCTTTTCGGCTTATAATTTGTTGGCGGGTTTCCTTCGCAACTTAGCATCGTATCCTTGTTTTATGATTTGTTTACTCTTCGCATAAGAATGTTTGTTGTTGGGGGTTCCTTTTTTGTTTGGTTGTTGTCTTGCAGACCCATCTCCGATATCAATGTGTTGCGAAAGTATTTCCACAGAGGGAAGAATGGGTGGTTTGCATGTGTGTACCTATGTATGTTTTTTTGTGTGTATATCGATAAGTATACGATTTTACACGTACGCACTCACCCACACAAAAACACACACACACCTACAATGTAATTTATACCAATAATGTTGTCGTTTCAATTCGCCTGAAACGCCTCCATCCAAATCTTGGCCAACTTCATAACGTTCTAATTTTGTATATTAGCAAATTAATGTAGCCCTCATTTTCTACTACTCCTCCATAATCTATTCAACCAACCTACCCCTCAAAATTTATCGTTCCGTAGTAGGTATGTAAGGGTGTATGCGTGCAAACACAATTGACCAAATTGATTTTTATATGGCGGTAATTCACAAAAATTGCTCTACTAAATTAGTTCGCCAGCGACGCCGTCATTGGCATTAGTTTATTTTATTGTTTCACCCTTGGCTATGGAGTTCATGATGATGAGCAAAGTTTTAGTTTTGCAATAATTTTAATTGTTCATTTTCTCCATATATGTATGTGCGTATGCGTGTGTGTGTGCGACTGAGTATGTCAGGAATGTAGGTATAAAATATTGGGTTTAGTTTTATTAACGCCACACAACTCTAATTTACTGTTAATGGCATTAATTGCGAACGCTACATTTTGTGGAGTTTATTTTGCCTCCAGTATCCAGGAATTTTTTTTTTTTCATTTTCGATTTATAGGCAAAATATTGATGCGAAACATTTAGACTGCTGTGAGGTTTTCCACTGCTTTTGTATTTTATGAAAATATGGACAAAAATATTGATACTTAATGATTACACCGTGACACAGAAGGAGGGCTATGAACTAGGGGTAGAAAATTTGTTTTGACCGATTTTTTATTTATGATCCAAAATTTAATTAAGAAATCGCCTTACACAGTTCATTGTAATTTGTGTAGCTTTTGTAAAGTTGCCATCTCTTCAGTCAAATCGAATGAGACCTTTTTATGGAATATTGCGTCCTCGTATCCCAATTATTTTACGTCCTTTCTAGGTCCCTTTGGAACAATTACTTTTCAGAACATTTGGAGTCGATCTAGGGTTGTCCGTCCGTCCGTCTCCAGTGTACACGATTTAATCCTAATTTGGTACATCGTAATATTATTGTCAAACTTAGATTGAGTTCGGAGATTGGCAAAATCGGTCTATTCCCACTGTCAGTATACACAAGAAAGGATCATCCAATTTTCAACAAACTTGACAATATTTGTATCAGTGCTAGGTCAGGTGTGGACAATATCGGCCCACTTCATCATGTACCTCCCACACAAAGAGAGGGATACAAAGGATTCATAGTTTTAAATAACATCTCAATATTTCTTTAAACATACGATATACCCTAAAGATGATAGATATGCGACTACCGCTTCTGCTACCTCCTCCACAAATCATCACAATTTTCAATATTTATATCTCTCATAATTTGCGATACATGTCAGCGATTCTATTCAAACTTGGTAGGCCATATATACAGGGTGAGATGAAAAAACTTCCACCAAATTCAAACTTGCTGTCATTTCTAAGCCACTCGTCAGACAGCTGTTAAAATTATTCCAATGACAGCTAATTATATTCTTTACAAGCCTACGAAGGCATTTTGGTGAGAATGTTCCCAAAAAAAAGTTATTCGTGATGGAATTCAAGCGTGATAGTGTAATTTCTTTATATTTGGCTGGTAAACCACAAGTGGCTATCGTTAGAGCACTCCAGCATTTAAAGAATTCCAGAGTAAGCCTTTTGTGTCTCATACCATCGCTCGTTGTCGTGATACTGGTAGCGTAGCCCAACGTCAAGGAAGTGGTCGGAAGAAAACAGCAACATCAGCAGAAATGGTTCGAAAATTAAAGAAGCGACATGATCGCAGTGGCGGAAAAATGGCTCGTGAGCTGAACATATCGCTATATTCTATTCGGCAAATATTTAAAAAAAAGCTCGGGATAAAGCCATTGAAATTCCAAAAAGTGCAAGAACTTACACCGTAACAGAAAGAAAATAGACTCAAAAGAGCTAAAGAGTTGCTTCGCTTGGCCGAAAGTGGTAAACTGTCGAATTTGGTTTTCTCCGATTAGAAAACATTCGTTGTCCAGCAGTTTGTAAACAAACAAAATTATCGTATTTACTTGCCAAGGAGGTAAACTGAAAATGGATACTGCAGCCTATGATAGAAAATTGTCTGTGCAGGTCCACGCCTTCGTATAGCCCCCATATAATGACACCTTCCGACATTCGGCATGTTGATGATTTTAGCGACATTATTCACCGGAATTATTTTAAATTTGTTATTTGAAGTTCGTAATGGATACTACAGCCTAAGACAGAAAATTGTTTGTGTAGGTCCACGTCATTGGAAAACCCCCATATATCAGTACCTCCCGATAGTCGGTATTTTGATGATTTTAGCGACATTATTCATTGGAATTTTTTCAAACATGGTATTTGAAGTTCGTAATGAATACTACAGCCTATGACATCAAATTGACTGTGCAGGTCCACGTTTTGGTATAGCCCCCATATAATGGCACCTCCCGATATTCGGTAAAGAGCTACATTATTCACCGATTTTTTCAAGTTTCGCATTTGAAGGTCTACGTCTTCGTTAGACCCTAATATAACGGCTACATTTTGTATTTTTAAGATTTTAACAGAATTTTTAACGGATTTTATTGTTTTTGAAAATTGCCAAATTTGTTCCAAATGGTGAAGGGTATTCGAAGTACGACCCGGCCGAACTTACAGCTTCTTTATTTGTTTTTAATTATTATTTTATGTCAGAAAATCATGACATTTTTATGACTCACCTGCAATTTTTGAATCAAGTTTAAAGTATAAAAATAGTGAATATTTTAATTGATATATATTTCTAATTGCTTTCGGACAAAAATAGTGGATATTTGAGGACAGATTCGTAGGCAAAAAAAAAAAATATATTTTTGGCAAACCGATTTTCGTATAGAATGCTTATATACTCGAATTCCCTTATAATTTTCTTATTAATGTAAATTTTAATCTCCGATAAAATAACTGAAGAAGTTTTGGAAGGTTTAACTCTTCTAATAACAATGCTTGAGAATTTTCAAAATATAAGAAAATAAAATTTCAACACAATAAATACTATGTTAATCATCCTCTCTCGAATAGACACCCCAGTATCAATTTCAATATCTGCCTTATTATTTTCTTCATTTTACATTCCCTCTTTTTTTGCGTTCAATTCCCGTACCATACCAACGACGAATACAGCAACAATTTGGAATTCCTTTAACAATTCAAATGAAATTGTCAAACATGTTGGCGAAGTATCTCCATGACTGGCTGTGTTATCAGCTAACAGCGAGACTCAATTTATTTGCACTTGTAGTCGCCATTGGAAGATAACAGATGCAGATGATGGGCTATATGCAACCTCTTCCCTCCCTCTTCATCTCTCTCTCTCTCAACGCAACAACAACCATGAATGTTGTGAAAACTCTGCACTTCTATTGCAATGAAAATATGGTCGTCGTAACTTCACAACTATTCAATTTGCATTCACTTCAATGTTTATCTTGCGGATGCATTCTGCATAAACTTTTACTACGATTTTGTTTTGGAAGAGGGGGGTGGTGGTGGTTTCGCGGTACAGGAGGGTTGGACAATTGCCTGGACCAAAAAGGCAACAATGTGTTCAAAGACTTATCAATGTATAGGGTAGTTGTTGCTGTTGTTGGATGTTGGTAACTGCAACAAAAATTTACAAAACAAAGCCTTCGGAATCTGTGGTCAATGGTGGCGGTCATATTCCGAGAGTTAGGGATTAAACGCATTGTTAGTATTCCGTGACAGCATCGAAAGAGTTTACAACTGAGAAGAAGAATGATGCTGGAGGATTATCGTTAAATATGCTGAATTGTCGTTGTCATCGTCGCCAACGTTGGGTAAGACGAATGCGGGTTTAAGAGCTAACCATAGTTTTTTGGCCTATGACAATGAATCTGTACTATGTAGGTATGAAATTAAGGTAGAAATTTTAATCTGAACCAATGTCTTGGAATTAAAAGTCTGCATCTGGCATAAGTAGCAGGAGAATTATTTTCCAAACTCCCCAAATATGGTTCTTAAGCCAATCCTGCGATAACAAAACTACAACAAATACAAACGCCATAATTTTTACATTTTTACAACCTCCATCATAGTATGGAGGGTATATTAAGTGTGCCACTCCGTTTGCAACACCTCGAAATACATATTTTAGACCCCACAAAGTATATATATATATTCTTGATTAGCATAAAATTCTATGGCGATTTAGCAATGTCCTCCCGTCTGTGGTAATCACTCTAGCTTACGAACGAAATTAAGTAATTTGCTAAAAATTTACTCAAATGTGTATAATGTCTGCAGGATTTTTGGTTTGAAATTGGGTCATGTAGGTCCACGTCTTCGCACAGCCCCCATGTAACGGTACCCCCCGATATGCGGTATTTTTATGATTTTAGCGACATTATTTACCGGAACTATTTCAAATTTCGTATTTAAAGTTCGTAATGAATATTAAAGCCTATGACAGAAAATTGTCTGCAGGTTCCCATATAATGGTAACCCCCGATATTTGGTATTTGAAGTTCGTAATGGATACTGCAGCCTGTGACAAAAAATTGTTTGTGCTGGTCCACGTCTTTGTATAGCCCCCATATAACGGTACTTCCCGATATTCGGTATTTTGACGATTTCAGCGACATTATTAACCAGCATTTTTTTAAAATTTGGCATTTGAAGTTCGTAATGGAGACTACAGCCTATGAGAGAAAGTTGTCTGTGCAGGTCCACTTTTTATAACCCCCATGGTACCTCCCTATATTCGGTATTTTGATGATTTTAGCTGCATTAAAAACAGATTTTTTTTCAAGTTTCGCATTTGAATATTATAATTGCTTATGGCAAAAGTTGCCTATGCATGTCTTCGTCTAGACTCTAATATATGGCTGCATTCGGTATTTTTTAGATTTTAACAGAAATTTTAACGTATTTTTTTTTTTTTTTTGAAAATTGCCAAATTTGTGCCAGATAGTGGAGGGTATTCAAAGTTCGGTCCGACCGAACTTACAGCTTTTTACTTGTTTTTTTTTTTAAATGTTTCTGAATGAAAGCAAAAAATTTCGGAAATAGCATCAAATTTTAGAATAAGTTAAGATTTGTTCGAATTGGTCACCTTTGGCACGAAGTATGGCCTTCAAAAGGCCAATGAAACCGTCACACGCTGCCCGAATGTTGTTCTGCGGTATTTTGATCCATTCCCGACGAAGCACTTGTTTGAGGTGATCGACACTTTGGTATTTTTTAGTGCCAACCTTGCTTTCCAAAATACTCCAGACATAATAGTCCAAGGGATTGGTATTCGGAGATATTGGGGGCCATTGTGCGCAGGAATTGAAGCGAGGAATCTTATTTTGTAACTATTCCTGGGTGGCTCGTGCTGAGTGCGATGATGCTGAGTCCTGTTGAAATGTCCAAGGTCTGCGGCCAAAATGTTTGTGTGTCCGCGGCTTTAATACACCCTCCAGAATATTTTCGTGATAATATTTGGCATTTATTCTGATGCCATGGTCGATTAATACGAGCGGAGAACGACCATCGGCAGTTCTGGTGGCCAACGGAAGGTGCACATTTTCAGCCGACCTCTTTGGCAAGTAAACACGATCATTTTGTTTGTTCACAAACTGCTGGACAACGAATGTTTTCTCATCGGAGAAAACCAAATTCGGCACTTCACCACTTTCCGCCAAGCGAAAAGGTCTTTTTAGTCTATTTTCTTTCTGTTGCGGTGTAAGTTCTTGCACTTTTTTGAATTTCAATGGCT
The DNA here is from genome assembly GCF_030504385.1 of Musca domestica. NCBI lineage: Eukaryota > Metazoa > Arthropoda > Insecta > Diptera > Muscidae > Musca > Musca domestica. Next base: position 12,821,188 of record NW_026712238.1, on the reverse strand, counting down.
TTACCCCGAGCGTGTTTTTTCAATATTTGTCGAATGGAATATTGCGATAAGTTAAGCGTACGAGCCATTTTTCGGCCACTACGAAGCGGGTTTCGATCAAGTCGCTTCTTTAATCACAATTTCACTCTTGAATTCCATCACGAATAACTTTTTTTCTGGTATTTTGGCTGCAGGCAGGTCAAAATGGCCTATATCGATCCATGATATCGCATTGCCCCCATACAACAGTACCCCCCGATATTCAGTATTTCGATGAGTTTAGCCCCATTTTTCAATGGAATTATGAGAACTTCTACACAACGAATTCTTTAAGAGTACTTTATCCCTGTAAGAGATTTGTCTATATAGGTCCACGATATCGCCCATATAACATAATGAATTTCTTATTTGAAGCTTGCAATGGGTAATTAAACCTGTGACGGGAAATTTTCTACGCGTTTCATTTTAGAGGTACGTTTTCGACCTTTTTTTGTTTTTAATTGTTTAGGTTCCTAGCTAATGTTGGAGGGTATAAAACGTTTTTTTGGAAATCACTCCATATTAGAATATAGCGCCCAAATGAATATGACTGCCCCACACTTTTTGCTACCTAACATCGTAAAGGCAACAAGAATGCAATACTAATATGATCGAACATTCCATTCTTAAACATTTCCATTGGGTAATTTTATGTATAGGGTATCATATAATCAAACCCCCGACGGTATACAACTATGAAGAAATTCAACCGACACGTTCTTACCTCTCTCTCTCTCTATACATATCTCATAATAAAAGCTAAAAATTTTGTCAAGAGGTCAACCGAAAAATGTTATCTTCTAGCTTGTCCTTTGAAATCCAAAATAAGTCCCCCTAAATTTTACTTTGCAACTCCCAAAAAAAATCCACCAAACCATATTTTTCAATTTTTATACCCTACACCACAAGGTGGTCAGGGTTTTATGTCTTTGTGCATTTGTTTGTAACAGGCAAAAGGAAACGAGATAGACCCATAGTTCCTTTTGATGATCTGCATAGAATCACATTCGGAGTCGATTTATGCATGTCAGTCCGTCTGTCCGTCTGTCCATGTATTCATGTGAACAAAATGCAGGTCGCATTTATTATGCGATTGAGACGACATTTTGCAAACAACATTTATTTGGCTCAAGAACGAACCCTATTGAAATTGGAGATAATCGATAAAAATTTAGATATAGCTCCCATTTATATCTTCGTCCGATTTGCCTTTTATTGTGCACCAAACGTATAATATCAGCCCGAATAGTATGGAATTTTGGACGTACAACCAAATTAGGCCTGAAAATAAGTATGCCAAATTCGATCGAAATCGGTTCAGATATAGCTATAGCTCCCATATATATTGTTCATCCGATTTGTTATTTTTGTCCTCCGCAGCCATAATATGCACTCTGTAACAACAATATTTGGGGAAATATATCAAATACAGTTCAGAAATACATTTGCTAGATTTTATCGAGATCGTTTCAGATTTGGATATAGCTCCCATATATAACTTCGTCCGATTTACCTTTGATTGTGCATTTGCCCAAACGGGATAAAGTTTGGCACTTACGAACGAATTGAGTCTAGAAGCCAGTATGTCAAATTTGGTGAAGATCGGTTCAGATATAGCTATAGCTCCCATATATACTGTTCATCCGATTTGTTATATTTGTTACCCACAGCCGTAATATGCACTCCGTAACAACGATATTCAGGGAAATATATCAAATACAGCTCAGAAATATCTTTGCCAAATTTTATCGAGATCGGTTCAGATTTGGATATAGTTCCCATATATATCTTTATCTGATTTCAAATTAATTTTGCACGAAATGGGCAATACAAGTCCGAATTTAAAAGATACAAATGCTTCGGCATATTTAGTCCTTTGAATTTTAAATTATAATTATAATCATAGCGTGTATGATTGAATTCTCCCATAAAATCTTTTAATTATTAAGTGGAGCTCAACTAAATTAGCAAAGTGATGTAGGGTATCATAAAATCGGCCCCGCGCGACTTTAGAACTTTCTTTACTGGTTAAGTCTTTGGCTCAACAAACTCAACGTAAAATTAAATAAATCACCCAAAAAAACGTACTCTTCCAACATAAAGGTCAACCACTTGAATCGATTCGTATTGTGATGGTGTCGGGTCTTCCTCATGGCATGCAAAGCTGTTTTGGTTAGTATCATCGTTTTGGGATTATAAAGATAATAATGTCCAACAAGCAAGTCCATTCAACGGCAACAACAACAGCATCACCACCAGTACCACATCAACAACAACCATGTCAACATTCTCTTATTGCATAATGTGATGAACAACAAGTTTATTGCAACGATGCGTAAAATTTACTCGCAACAAAACGGGGTGAATGTCGCAATTGGTTGGCGATGTTAGCAAGATTGTTTATTTTTTGCAGTCGAACGTTTGTCAGTCTGTCTGTGCATCTGTCCATCTATTTGTATGTCGGTGTGTGTTTTCTGCAAGAAATCTCATCTCTTCCTCAAAAATATATCCGGATTAAAATGCGACGACACATGTTGGTGGTAATGTTACTTCTGTTGTTTTTGTTTTTATGCTGCCGGAACAGTGGATGAGTGTTACACCACCAAATCTAACGTCTGACCATTCGACCGAACGACCAACCAACCAACCATAATGTAATCACACAGTCTCATCATTGTTTTGAGGGTTACTTACATTTCATTGTTCGTTCCGGTCTTTGATGTTTTTTTCTCGGGTTTTGTTTGGGAAATTGTGCAAGTGAACTTGTTCAACGACATTGCAAATAGAAAGCATCGTTTTCGATATATAGTCATGGAAATTATATAATCAAAATTTAAAAGCATCTTCAAAGTAAGAGGGGAACAAGTAAAAGCAGAGATTATTGCTTAATTGGCGTTAAGCGCCGGAAGGTAAAATTAATATACTACCCTTTTCACGCGGACATGAAAATTCTAAAATCACAACTTCTGTAAACATAAATTATGTTCAAATCGGTTGTCCAAATTTCGGTACAGCGTTTCATGAGATATCTACCAGAACTCGCTGCTAACTCCGAAACACCAAATTGTAGCTCATTCTTTTGAAAAATGAGGCTCTGAGCTTCATCTTTCAATAAATACATTTCAAAATATCAGATTACGGAGACTACACTTGGGATATACACCTAGTGCCTACAAATCTCCCAAAGAATTGGTTATATGGGACTTATATCAAAATGTGAAAAAATTTACATATTTTCATGGACAAATTTCAATTCAAATCATGTCAGACATCGTCGTCATGAGACAGCGTCGTCATTGGGGGTACTTCTCCCGTGATTATCAAGACCGACACATTAATGTGTATGCGAATTTGATAAAGTGGTCTTGAAGGACATGTGGCTCCAAGGCGGCTTCACAAGCCAAACAGCGAATGCTACAATCGGGTGATTTACCGCCTTGGTAGTGCGGTTTGACTCAGTTGGTTTATTTACGGTGAGGTGGCGTCAAGGCGACGGTCTATGCCAAAAATCCAGCTACGATTGATTAACATCTTTTGAAAATCAAACGGGAAACTCGACTTCTGCGAGCATGACCGTGGTGGCTATGCAAAAAACATCGAGTTCATAAAAAGTACTTTCAGAGGTATAAAGAATTCCACTGATACCTAAAACCGGATAAAAAAAAACTAGAAAGTGCCCGTATTTTCGATGTTTAAAAGTTTACCTTAATTCGTGTTAGGCCTTTTTACTACTCAAAATGCACAATTTGTTAAGTTTGACAAAAATGTATAATAAAAACTTCATAAAGCGTATCAAATTTTCAGACTTTCAAGGTTTCATATATTATTCACTTTTTTTTCTTTCTCGGAAAATAATAGGAAAAATTTTTATCTTTTACCACAAAAAGTCTTTAAAACCTATCACTTTGAAGTCTACAGAAGTGGATGTTAATAAAACCATAAACATTATTTTTTTTTTGTTCAACCTCCATATGTATACCCTAAAAACCAACAGGGACCTCAATATCAAATTTCGGATTTCCAGCTCTATCCCTTTACCCAATACCCAACATAGTAACATTTAGTACTATTCGAACAACTGTAGTGCACCTTTCCAAACCCAACTCCAAATCTTAAACTCAGATACTAACAGTTATCTAAATATCAAATTTTAGAATTTTATCTATATCCCTTCACTCAATACCAAATTTAGCACCACATAGTACTTTTCAAATAATAATAGTACCCATTCCCCAAACCCCCTCGATATCTTAAACACTTGGTGTCCGTGACATCAATATCAAATTTCAGGATTTCACCTCTATTTCCTTCACTCAATACTGATTTAAGTATTTTTCGTACAATTATAGTACATATTTCCAAAGAAACTCCATACCTCAATTCCAGATATCAACGGAGACCTCAATGTCAAACCTGAGGATTCCAGCCCTATCCCCACACCTAATACCAAAATTTGTAACATTTAGAGCTTTTCGAACAATTTTAGTACACATTTTAAAAACAATCATCATATCTCAACCTCGGATGGACAAGAGAGACAACCATATCAAATTTCAGGATTTCAGCTCATTAAATTCACCCACACCACACTTTTCCAAACAGTGACATATACACGGTGAGATGAAAAAACTGCAACCAACTTCAGACTACTGCAATTTTTAAGCCACTTCTCCCACAGCTGTTAAAATTATTCCAGTGTCAACTCATTATATTGTTTACAAGCGTACAAAAGCATTTTGCTGAGAATTTTCCAGAAAAAAAGTTATTCGTGATGGAATTCAAGCGTGATAGTGAGATTTCTTTATAGTTGGCTGGAAAACCACAAGTGGTTATGGTTGGAGCACTTCAGCATTTAAATGTGAATAAATCTTTTGAGTCTCGTACCATTGCTCGTTATCGTGATACTGGTAGCGTAGCCTGACGTCAAGCAAATGGACGGAAGAAAATAGTAACATCAGCAGAAATGATTCGAAAAATAAAGAAGCGACTTGATCGAAACCCGCGTCGCAGTGGCCGAAAAATGGCTAGTGAGCTGAACATATCGCAATATTCCATTCGGCAAATATTGAAAAATGAGCCCGGAGTAAGCTCTTGAAATTCCAAAAGGTAATAGAAAGAAAATAGTCTCAGAAGAGCTAATGAGTTGCTTCGCTTTGCCGAAAGTGGTGAACTGCCGAATTTGGTTTTCTCCGATGAGAAAACTTTCGTTGTCCAGCAGTTTGTAAACTAACAAAATGATCGTGTTTACTTGCCAAAGAGGTCAGCTGAAAATGTGCACCTTCGGTTGGCCAACCGTACTCAGGCGCCTCCATGGTGATGGTGTGGGCTGCCATAACAGTCGATAGTCGCTCTCCGCTCGTATTAATCGACCGTGGCATCAGAATTAAATGCCGAATATTATCTCGAAAATATTCTGGAGGGTGTATTTAAGCCTTGGGAACGCAAAAATTTTGGCCGCAGACATTAGACATTCCAGCGGGATTCAGCACCATCGCACTCAGCACGCGCCACCCAAAAATGTTTACAAAATGAGGTTCCTCGCTTCATTTCCAGCGCACAATGGCCACTAAAATCTCCGGATACCAAATCGTTGGACTATTGTATCTGGAGTATTTTGGAAAGCAAGGTTGGCACCAAAAGAATACCAAAGTGTCGATCACCTTAAGCGCTTCGCCGGGAATAGACCAAACTACCGCAGACCAATATTCAAAACTTGATGCTATTTCCAATAGTCTTTGCTTTGATTCAATAAAATTTAAAACTAAAAAAAAATATGGTGTTTGCCTTTGCTGCAGTTTTTTTATCTCACCCTGTATTCTTTCACCCAATACCATATTTAGCACAATTTAGTACCTTTGGTACAATTATAGAAAATTTCTTCAAAACCCCACCAAATTTTCGTACAAATATAGGACACATTTCCGTACCATCAGAAAATTTCAAACACAGATACCAACAGAACTATGTCGAATTTCTGGATTTCAGCACTCTAGTTTCTCCCACTAAATACCATTAGGTACAATTATAGTGTACATTTCCAAAAACACCTCTATATCTTAACCACGGTCACCAGCAGTGACATCTACATTAAATTTCAGAATTTAATCTCTACCCCTTTACCGAATACCAAATATAGTACCATTCAATACTCTTGTACAATTATATTAAACATTTTCGAAACCACCTCCATATGTCCAGCGCTACAAACAGCGATCCTAATACCAAATGTTATATTTCAAGCACTATCTGTTCACCCAATTCCAAATTGTACCAAATGTATTACTATTAGTACTTTTCGTACACATTACGTGCACATTTTCAAGGCCACGTCATTACCACAAACCTACCACCAACAGGGACGCCAGTAAAAAATTCTGAAATTCCAGCTTTAACCGTTCACCCGAAACTTACCGTGATTCTTATACCAAATATCAAGAATTTAGGTATAGGAATTATTTCATTAATTTCGCATGGCCATGCCGCCTGAAATATTTAGTTTGATATGGCTAGGTCTCTTTGGACCAAATCCGTTTCAGGACATTTAGAGTCGATCTAGCTATGTCCTCCGTCTGTCTGGTTGGCCGGCTAGTGCGCACGATAACTCTCGAAGGAAGTATCCGATTTGAACCAATCTTGGTACATCATAATATTATTGTCAAACTTAAAACTAGTTCGGAGATGGAATAATTCGGTCCATTCCTTCTGGTACCTCCCCCACAAAATGTCAATATGTCAAAGAAAGTAATTTACTGCACAAAAAGAGAAAAGATTATCAGATTTTGTTCAAACCTTGCAAATCCTAATATTTGCATTAGTGCTAGGTCAGGTGCGACAATGGACAATATCGGTCCACTCCATCAAGTACCTCCCCCATAAAAAAAAAAAAAACTCTTAGAAAAGTTGAAATAAGTATCCGATTATCTTTCGCACATAATAATATACCAACGCAAGATCTGGTATGAAGGTGTAATATATTGGCCCACTCCTTCCGGTACCTCCCACACAAAGGGTCAAAATTTTGAATTGTTATAACTCTAATAAAATGCGAAATAAGCATCCCTTTTGTGCAAGATCTTTGAAGATGGAAAATATCGGACCACTTCTTTGGTGCCTCCCCAAAAGGGTCAAATTTTTGAATAACCAGAACGCTCATAAAATGCCAAATAATCACCTGATTCTCCTCAAATTTTACCCAAATTTCATCCTAATATTTTTACAAAAAATATGTGTAAACTTGATTTCGAACATAGGTTTTTGAAAAAAAAAGAAAAATCGGAAATTTTTTCTGAGTAAATTTTTGATATCAGTAGACCCAAATTCCCTAAAAAAGGATTTTTTTTTTCAAAAACAATAATTAATAATTAAATCTCGGATCGAAATGATCTGAGAATTTATATACTTTATGAGTCCAAGACGAATATTTCGAGGCGTTACAGAATGAATAACAACATTATAAAATAAGTAAGCAAAGGCTATAGTCGTGCGAGTCCGACCATGTGATATCCATTTTGGAAGATTTCGCTTTTGAAACTTTGTCATGGAGCACTGCCCAGATATTGCCCTTACCATTTTGACCAGGGACATTTGCGCACTCCGTCGTGTTGTTAGTTGTTGTTGTCCATTTTACAGCTGAATATAATCCAATGGTCATCCAAAAAGATAGAATTCTTACCTATCCTTAACTCTCTTCTCAGGCATGTCGATTGGCTTCAATTGTGTGATCAGTAATTATTTTCTGTTTTGGTTCATTTGAGCCCCTTAATATTTTGCGATCATCTCCAAAAGCAAGAAGCCGTTCTGCATCTACAAATTTAGACCCATCTGTATAATTTGCTTGTCTACGATATTTGGCTATATTCATCAACGAAATCAGCATAAAAAAGCCAGAAGTTCGCCTTTTGTGTATTTCGGATATCGCCTGAAAATAACGTTGGTATTTTTTTCACACAAAAGCAGTGGTCCATTCTACCCGCTGTCCTTTGGTTTCTATTTGTGGTTGGTCCATTTCAACCCCTAAATATATTCTCTTATGAGCCTTACCCTACCCTTGTGAAAATTTTCTTGAAGATCGGACGATAATTGCAATCTGTATACACCTGTGTTTTTAGGTGAAAAATATTACAAAATATACACTTCAATATTATAAGTCAAATTGAAAAAATCGAATGCGATAAAAAATATGAAAAAATAAAAAAATGTCACAAAATACTACAAAATCTATAATAACACCATTATTGACACATTTTTATGTCATTTTTTTTAGATTTTATTCTCTTATACCAAGAGGGCATTCTGAATTGACAAAATTTGTCAAAGTCGGTCCAGCCATAGTTGAGATATCAGCATTTTAGCTAACATCCCCTTCCTTTGTATATATGTATTGTACATATTTCGTTATATATATCCGATATATTTACTATCGGCATCTACGTAACGGTCAGGATTGACCTGTTCGTCTATTTGTGATTTCGCCGGGATTAAAAATATTGGCGGTTTAATGGAAAATTTGATATAACACAAGTGTCATGGCCTTTTTACCCACTAAATATTACTCGATTACCATCAAAATTGGAAGACTTCTGCCCAGCATTAAGCTCTAGCCCCATGCGTCGATTGGTCTGTAACCGCGACCTGTAGAGCAACTGCAAAATCAGGAAATTTTTCAGTATTTGGTCCATTTCAATCCCTAAATATTATGAGATCTCCAAAAGAAATAGAGTTCTATTCTGGCCCTAACCCCACCTGCATTCTAAACTTCGTGAAGATCGGACCATAATTGCGACCTGTAGAGTGATTACAAATTAACATTGACATACGAACAGACGGTCGGACGGACATACATATGTAGATCGACTCAGCTTGGCGAGATAGGAGTATACATATATACTTTCATATGTGGAAAACCTAAATTTCGAGGTGTAACATAATTTTTGGCCCAATCAAACTTATAATACGCCAAACACATAGTGTTGTAGGGTATAAAAAAATATTCATGGTGTACAAGATGTGTCGTAATATTTTCAATAATATGATTTACAACAAGATTGGCTGCAACCACAAAGCATCCTAAAACTTTACATTCATGCATTGGTCATACATCATTGTTTTTGCTTATTTGGTTTTCAAAAAAAAGTAGGTACAGATGATTCGGTTCACTTTATGACCATAGTGTCTAAAGTAAGCATGAAGTTTGCCGATTTGCTCAGGGTGAACAACGAGCAGGCAGTTAGCATGCTTCTCAGTTAAGAAAATATTGTAGATGCAACAAATGTCAGTTTCATCCAAATAGACAAGGCAGAAGCCGTGGGCAACAATACCCAAATGTCTAGCATTCAAAAGACATTCACTGCACCGACACACAAAGGTATGCAGTTGCCGGCACACACACACATACTCACACACTCAACTACAAACAGAAGAACTGCTGCTCACTCAACTTGAACTGATTTAGTCGATGGGCACGTAACCTGACAGTAAATTAAGAACATAAGCGCAGCAGGTAGTTGTGCCACATAACACATCCAAGCAAACCCATTGCGACAATACTTCAGATGCAGTTGGCCAGGAATTGTTGGGAAAAGAGAATGAAGGAATGCGTTTCATCACTAGCCTTGGACAGATGGGTGCGACAGTCTTTTTGATCAGCTTAACAAATATACCATGAAATTGCCAACAGAGTTTTTTTGTGTTTTTTTGTTCTGCACCGATTTAGATTCCATTATTACTTTGGGCTATAAAATCGGTTTTGGTTGCACTTCACAGGCATTGTAAATTCTAGGAAAATGATGGATATTATTTGAGAACTATTGTATAAGGGGGGTATGTTGCTTTGTGTTTTTGTTTCCAAACCCAATACTGTGTGGGAAAATTGATGGTAGTTGGGATAAGAAAATGTATTTACAAAATGTTTTTTTTTTTTCGGAATTATATTTTAGGATTCAAAGTGATTTGGGAGATCATTTACAATTGCTTAAGGATAATTCGAACTAGTAATGTTATTTAATAGTCTGAGAAGTATTTATTTATGAAATCAAATATCAATGTAAAACTCAATTCATTGACAATCAGATATTATTGGAAAGTGGAGAATTGTGAAAGAGTGTTTTTGAAAAATTACTAAAATATACTACATTTGGTACCATGTGAACGATTAGGGCTAAACACTTGAAATTTGGAATGGGAACCAAGGTTGAGGAGTAGGCTCGATGTAAGGAAGTACTTTTGGAAGTGTGTACTCATGTATACGGTACTAAATTTGGTTATATAGTTATAGTTGGAGGACGAATGGAGCTGGTGTCTTGAAATTTGAAATTAACATTTCTAGTGGAGTGAAGGATTGGGATATGGAGTTAGCTTTCGAAATGTATACTTATGTGCACGAAAAGTACTAAATTTGGTACAATTTCGATTTGATTAAAGCGATAGAGCTGGAATACTGACATTTTGAAATAGGATTGGGATATGCAGGAAGTTTTGGAAATTCTTACTTTTGTGTTCTAAATGGCACTGAATTTAGTACTATTTGGTACACATAAGTACAAATTTCCATAACAACCTGGAATCATAAAATTTTAAATTAACATTACTGTTGGAGTGCAGAATTAGGATATGAGGGTAGCGTTTCAAAAATTTGTAGTAATTTAGTTCTAAATGGTACTAAATTTGGTACAATTTCGATTTGGGTGAACTGACAAAACTGGAATGCTGAAATTTGGAAAATGTTAGTGCTTATATGTAGTAAAATGTACTAAATTCGGTACAATTTGGATTTGAGTGAACCAATTGAGCTGGTATCCTGAAATTTGGAATTGATATTACTGTGGGAGTATAGGATTGGGGTATATAGGAAATTCATAATTATGTTTACTAAATGGTCCTAAATTTGGTACAATTTAGACTTGGGACAAGCGTTAGGGGTGAAATTCTGAAATTGGGAAATAGGATTTCTATTGGATTGTATGATGTAAGTTGTTATGAAAATTTGTACATAGGTGTAGCAAATGGTACTTAATTTGGTACTATTTTGATTTGGGCGAACTGATATAGTTGGAATCGTGAAATTTGGAATTCGAACTACTGTGGGAGTGTGGGTATGTAGATAATCTGAAAATTCGTACTTTTGTGTACTAAATGGCACTAAATTTGGTACAATTTGAATTTGAGTGAACCGATAGGGCTGAGATCTTGAAATTGGGAAATAAAATTTCTATTGAATAGTATGATGTATTTTCTTATGGAAATCTGTACTTATGTGTACTAAATGGTAATAAATTTGGTACAAATTGGAATTTTGGTGAATAGTGCTAGAATTCAGAAATTTGGTATGAGAGTGATAGATGGAGTGCAGGATAGATGAACCAAAGTGTCTTTGGAAATTCGAACTTTATGGTTGCAAAAATTTCTTCTGGTATTATAAAGTTAAAAACGGTATGAGAATCAGGGTTGGAAAGTAAGTTTGATAAATAAAGGTGGTTTTGGAAATGTGTACTAAGTATGCAAATTTTAATAAATGATACTAAATTTAGAACAGTTTAGTTTAGGGTAAGTGAATGAAGCTGGAGTTTTGAAATTTTGCATTGAGTTCTCTTTTGGTGGTAGCTTTGTGATAAAGATTTTTTTATACCCTACACCACATAGTGGTAAGGGTATTATGTCTTTGTGCATTTGTTTGTAACAGGCAAAAGGAAACGAGATAGACCCATAGTTCCTTTTGATGATCTGCATAGAATCACATTCTGAGTCGATTTATGCATGTCCGTCCGTCCGTCTGTCCATGTATTTTTGTAAACAATGTACAGTTCGCATTTATTGCCCGATCCAGTTGAAATTTTACACAAATCATTTGTTTGGCCCAAGGACGAACCCTATTGAGATTGGAGATAATCGGTAAAAATTTAGATATAGCTCCCATATATATCTCCGTCCGATTTGCTTTTAATTAGCCACCAAACGTGTAATATCAGCCCGAATAGTATGGAATTTTGCACATACAACCAAATTAGGCCTGAAAATAAATATGCCAAATTTGATCGAAATCGGTTCAGATATAGGTATAGCACCCATATATTTTGTTCATCCGATTTGTTATTTTTGTCTCCCCGCAGCCGTAATATGCACTCTGTAACAACAAAATTTTGGGGAAATATATTAGATACAGCTCAGAAATACATTTGCTAAATTTTATCGAGATCGGTTCAGATTTGGATATAGCTCCCATGTATAACTTCGTCCGATTTACCTTTTATTGTGCACCAAATGTCTAATATTTGCCCAAATGGGATGGAATTTGGCACTTACGACCGAATTGAAAGTAGAAGCTAGTATGTCAAATTTGGTGAAGATCGGTTTAGATATAGCTATAGCTCCCATATATACTGTTCATCCGATCTGTTATATTTGTTACCCACAGCCATAATATGCACTTCGTAACAACGTTATTCAGGGAAATATATCAAATACAGCTCAGAAATATCTTTGTCAAATTTTATCGAGATCGGTTCCGATTTGGATATAGCTCCCATATATATCTTTATCTGATTTCAAATTAATTGTGCACCAAATGGGCAATACAAGTCCGAATTTAAAAGATACAAATGCTTCGGCATATTTAGTCCTTTGAACTTTAAATTATAATTATAATCATAGCGTGTATGAGTGAATTCTCTCATAAAAACTTTTAATTGTTTTTCGGAGCTCTACTAAATTAGCAAAGTGGTGTAGGGTATCATAAAGTCGGCCCCGCCAGACTTTAAGACCTTCTTTACTGGTTTTTTTGGAAGTGCACAAAAAGTACTAAATATAAATATATTTGGTACAATTTGCTATTTGGTTAACAGATAGTGCTTGATATCCGAAATTTTGCGTTAGGGCCGCTGTTCATGTGTAGCCTGGACATACGAATGTGGTTACGGAAATGTGTCCCATAATTGTACGAAAAGTACTAAATGCTACCAAATTTGATCTCGGTTGAAGGAATAGAGATAAAATACTGATATTTGATATTTAGATAACCATAGGTATCGATGTTGAGGTAAAGAAGTGGGTTTGGAAATGCGTACTATAGTTATTCGAAAAGTACGAAATTGGACTAAATTTGGTATTTGGCGTGAAGGGAAACAGTGAAATTTTATTATTTTGCGAGTGGGTAGTATATACGAAATAATATGAAAAGTATTGCGGGAGTGTATAGAGATGGAATCCCGTAATCTAATATTACAATATTACTTACACACTCATTCTGAGTCGATCTGTAAAAATTAAAAATTAGCATCTGGGAAAACTGATAAAATTTGTCATTCATGAAATAATTTAATTTCATTTTTTTGTTTTATAACACCGACACACAATGAGCCACCTACCCAATGTGGAAGTGTAAAAAATGTTACCACACGAAAATTATTACAGATTTCACGGAGTGAGTTTCGTTCTCTTTGACAAGCATTGTCACAATGAACACGCTCACACACACATACATACATGGAGAAACACAATAGTAAAACCACCAAGGAAAGTGTGTCGATAATAGTATTGCTGTGGCAAAGGAAGTGGTTACAAAGCCTTCACACCCTTGGCTGCCGACAACACAACAATTCCGGCTAATTACCATAAAAACAACATTCCAGAGCATGTGTTCATCATGCCACTCATTTCAAGTCATTACATTGAATGTCTATGGTTAGCATTTAACTTCCTTAACACCGGAAATTAATGAAATTATTCAAACAAAACAAAAAAGAGGGAATTTCAGGAACAGGCGACAGACTATTGTGCCTGTAAGGGGTGATAACATAAAATATCAAATACTACATGGGTGAGAAAAATTAGGAAATTTAATTTTTCCTTGCCTCAGGAAGAGATTTCATTTCTTCAAAAACCTTCGAATTACAATATTTCACTTTAAACTATACCAAAGAAATGATTTTGGCACATATTAAGTCCCTAAACCCCATAAGATACAATAAAGGACATCAAAAATATCTCACGCTTTAAAAAAAAAACATATGTATTTCCTTAACTACAGGATATATTTGTATACATACATGCATACACATGTATATTACCAGAAATCCACACACACACAATTCGCCATCTCTCTACAGAATGTTCAGTTTCGTCACATTAACGACATGAATTCAAAAGAGGAAAATCTCTTTTCGTATCTCTTTTTTTGTTCACATCTTCAGTCACTGAGTAAAACATATGTAATTTTCTCTGTTCTCTTTCACGCTCTTTTATCACAAGAGCGCCCAGGTAATTGTTGGCAGTTTAACCCCTGTGGCTTTTAGACATTCATGGCCTGAAAGCAATTTGCTCTGGCCTCAGTTTGTTTTGCACTAGGCCAGTCAACACTTGCAAAGGCTGTGAATTGCTCAATAGAAGAGGGGTCACACAGAGGACGCAGTTGAAACGAATGAATAAAATGAACGAAACGGAAATGACTGACTAAGTGGCAAGCGTGTGCAGTGTGGCGAAAATAAGTTTTCATGCCTGTAATGTAATTATTATCAGCGCTATACACACACACATATGTAGGCATTCATTGCCAGTTAAACAGATGTTCCTAATGGGAGTATGTTGGGAAGGTTTAAAAGGGGGAATGGGAATAGTTTTTGAGATAAGAGAACAGTTTTGTGGGATTTCCAATATTTTTTATTGAATTATTTTAATATCATTTAGGTTCCATTCATATGTAGAATAGAATTCATATGAGGAATAACAATTTTGGGAACATCAATCTTTAGGTAATCTGAAATGTAGGTTTTCTAAGCAAAAACAGTTGAAAGACCTTAAATTCATTAAAATTAAGCGAATATGGGTCTCTTGAGAAACCTAACTATAAAATTAATGGTAATGTTGATGAGAGTAATGTGAACAAGGGTTATACAGGGTGAGATGAAAAAACTGCAACCAACTTCAGACTGCTGTCATTTCTAAGCCACTCGTCCGACAGGTGTTAAAATTATTCCAGTGACAGCTCATTATATTGTTTACAAGCGTACAAAAGCATTTTGATGATAATTTTCCAGAAAAGAAGTTATTCGTGATAGAATTCAAGCGTGATAGTGTGATTTCTTTATATTTGGGTGGGAAACAACAAGTAGCTATCGTTAGAGCACTCCATCATTTAAATGTAAATAAAACTTTTGTGTGGACGGAAGAAAACAGCAACATCAGCAGAAATGGTTCAAAAAGTAAAGAAGCGACTTGATCGAAGCCTGCGTTGCAATGGCCGAAAAATGGCTCGTGAGCTGAACATATCTCAATATTCCAGTCGGCAAATATTGAAAAATGAGCTCGGGGTAAAGCCATTGAAATTCCCAAAAGTGCAAGAACTTACACCGCAAGGGAAAGAAAATAGACTCAAAAGAGCTAGAGAGTTGCTTGATTAATTTACTCCGTGTTTACTTGCCAAAGAGGTCAGCTGAAAATGTGCACCTTCGGTTGGCTACCAGAACTCAAGATGGTGGCTATGGTGATGATGTGTGTCCGCCAAAACAGCCAATGGTCACTCTCCGCTCGTATTAATCGACCGTGGCATCAGAATAAATGCCGAATATTATCGCAAAAATATTCTGGCAATAAAAAATACTAAAGTGTCGATCACCTCAAGCAGGCAAGCTTCGACGGGAATGGACCAAAATACCGCAGAGCAACATTCGAGCAGCGTGTGACGGTTTCGAAGGCCATAATTCGTGCCAAAGTAACCAATTCCAACAAATCTAAACTAATTCAATAAAATTAAAAAAAAAACAAGTTAAAAAGCAGTATGTTCGGCCGGGCCGAACTTTGAATACTGGTGGAGGGTATTCAAAGATCGGCCCGAGGGTATTCAAAGTTTGGAACTAATTTGGAAATTAAAAAAAAAAAAATATAATCCTTAAAAAATTCTGTTAAATTTTAAAAATACCGAATATTAGTCTATACGACGTGGACCTACATAGGTTTTGTTTGCTATTAGCCATTACCATATTCGAATTCGAAACTTGAAATAAACGGTGAATAATGAGGTACCATTATATCGGAGCTGTGCGAAGACCTGGACCAGCATAGACAATTTTCTGTCACAGGCTATAGCATCCATTACTAACGTCAAATACGATATCTCAAACAATTTCAGTGGGTATTGTACCTAAACTCGTCAAAATACCGAATATAGGGAGATACTGATATATGGGGCCTATACGAAGACCTGGACCTGCATAGACATTTTTCTGTCTCAGACTGTAATTCCCATTACGAACTCTAAATACGTAATTTGCAACACTTCCGGTGAATAATGGCGCTAAAATCATCAAAATACCGAATTTTGGGAGGTACCGTTATATGGCGGCTATACGAAGACGTGGACCTGCCCAGATAGTTTTCTGTCATAGGCTGTAGTATCCATTTCGAACTTCAAATACCAAAGTTGAAACAATTCCGGTAAATAATGTCGCTAAAATCATCAAAATACCGAATACAGACAGACAGACAGACGGACATTGCTAAATCGACTAAGAATTTTACGCTGATCAAGAATATATATACTTTGTTGGGTCTGACATGAGTATTTCGAGGAGTTACAAACGGAATGACAAAGTTAATATACTCTCTATAGTATGGTGGAGGGTATAAAAACGAAAAAATTATGGCGTTTGACTTTGTTGCAGTTGCAGTAAGCAGTAGTATCATGGTACTACGAACATTTTAAAGAGTTTATTCTCACGTACGATTCTGCTTCATATTGATGCTTTCTAACAGTTTGAAATTTTTGAATTATTTTATTGAAAACATTTTAATTGAAATTTTCAATCAGGAAGCGAGTCTCCAAATAGGGCTTTTAAGGAATTTTTTATTCCCTACTACACCATTTGTTTGGGATATTGTAAATTTGATTGGGCCAAAAATTATTTTTGGGTGAGGGTCACTCCTGGTCCGAAGGGGTCAGATAAGACTGGGTTTTTGGAAATTCTTACTAGAACGGTGCGAAAACTATTAAAAGGTACTTAATATGTATTGAGGAAGCGATAGAGCTAGAATTCTTAAATGTGGAACGAGGGTCACTGATGGAGTGTTTGATGGACGTATCAACCAATTTTTGAAAATTCGCACTGTAAGTGTACAAAAAGTACAAAAATGTACTACATTTCGTACCATTTCATATAATATGAACGGTTGGAGCTAAAAACTTGAAATTTGGAATGGGAATCAAGGTTTCAGAGTAGAGTCGATGCAGGAATGTAGTTTTGGAAATGTGTACTCATTTACATGAAAAGTACTAAACGGTACTCAATTGTGCAAGAAAAGTGTGGTACTAAATTTACAATTACGATTTGGGTGAACCGATAGACCTGGAATTTTGAAATTTGGAAATAAGATTACTATTGCACTCTAGGACTGAAAAATATGTGTAGTACTTATATGTACTAAATGGTACAAATTGGAATTGTGGTTAAGCGATAGAGCTGGAATTCCGATATTTGGAATGAGAGTCACTGATGGAGTGCAGGATAGATGTACCAAAAGATTTTTGGAAATTCGAATTTTAAGGTTAAGAAAAGTTTAAAAATGCTACTTAGCTTCTAAAATGGTACCATCTGGTACTATGTGAACGGATAGAGCTAAAAATTTTAAATTCGGTATGAAAATCAAGGTTGGAGAAATGTGTGAGATATATAGAGAGTGTTTTGGAAATCTGTACTAATAGTGCGAACTATTCTAAATTGTACTCAGTGGTATTGGGTGAACATATAGTGCTTGCAGTTTGAAATTTTGTATTAGGGTCGCTGTGGTTTTGAAAGTATGCACTATTACTGTACGAGAGGTACTAAATGGTATTAAATTTGGTAAGGGAGAAACTTACAAAGCTAAAATACTGAAATTTGATATTAAGGGCACTGTTTGTATCCGAGTATTAGATTTGGAGGCGAGTTTGGAGATGCGTACTATAGTGGTTCGAAAAGTACTAAATTGAACTAAATTTGGTATTGTGTTAAGAAATAGACCTAAAATATTATATGGATGTTACTCTTGGTGTCTGTGGTTACGAATTGGGGGTGATTTGAAAATACGTCCAACATTTTTACGAAAAGTTCTGTACTATATTTGATATTGGGTCAATGAGCAAAACTGAAATCCTGAAATTGGATACATAGATTACTGATGGTATTCGTGTTTGAGATATGAAGGTGGTTTAAGAAATGTGGACTATAATTGTACGAAAAGTACTAATTTGTTCTAAATTTGGTATTGGGGAAAGGAATAGAGGGTAAATCTTGAAATTTGATTGGGATGTCACTCTTGGTGTCTGTGGTTGAGAGTAAGAACTGCTTTTGGAAAATTTTTTCCAATAATCGATGAACAAATTGTGATTTTTGAGTACTAAAATTAACTGGTGGAATCTAAAATATTAAGGCGGACGTTTCGCTGACGAAGTAGCGAAC
Organism: Musca domestica; assembly: GCF_030504385.1. Classification (NCBI taxonomy): domain Eukaryota; kingdom Metazoa; phylum Arthropoda; class Insecta; order Diptera; family Muscidae; genus Musca; species Musca domestica. The sequence continues at coordinate 12,802,748 of NW_026712238.1, read as the reverse complement.
ATTTGCTTCTGAAGATATAACAATATTGTTATCTTAACTTTTAGCACGTTTCACAAAATCTTCTGAACGAAATTTTTTTTGAATACTTGAATGTTAAAATATATCATATAGCTGAAAATTTGATACGTCTCATGAAACAAGTAAAAAAGCTGTAAGTTCGGCCGGGCCGAACTGTGAAAACCCTCCACCATTTGAAACGAATTAGAAAATTTTCAAAAAAATAAAATCCATTAAAAATTCTGTTAAAATCTTTAAAATACTTAATATCGGAAGTTGCCCATTTATAGGAGGATATACGATATTGTGTACGTATATAGACAAATCTATGTCTGGGGGTAAAGTGCTCACAAAGAACTTCTAGTGTGGATTTTCAGACGAATATCGGAGGTACCGTTATATGGGGGCTATACGATATCGTTAACCTATATATTCTCTGTCAGGGGGTAAAGTGCTCATAAAGAACCCTTGTGTAAAATTTCAGACAATTCGGTTGAAAAATGTTGCAAAAATCATCAAAATACGGAACAGCGGGGGAACCGTTATATGGGGGCTGTACGATATCGTAGACCTATATATACAACTCTCTTTCAGGGGTAAAGCACTCACAAATAACTCCTTGTGTAGAATTTCAGACAATTGCGTTGAAAAATATCAAAATACAGAATATCGGGGGGTACCGTTATTCGGGGCTATACGATATCGTTTACCCATATAGATAATTCTCTTCCGAGGTATAAAGTACTCACAAGGTACTCCTTGTGTGGAATTTCAGACAATTCCATTAAATCATGTGGCTAACATCATCAAAAACCGAATATCAGGGGGTACCGTATATAGCCCATCTTCGAACTTGACCTGCCTGCAGACAAAAGAGAGATCTGTGCAAAATTTTAGCTTCCTATCTTAATTCGTTTAAACTGTAGCGTGATTACAACAGACGAATATACGGACGAAAAGGACTAAATCGTCTTAGATTTTTACGCTGATCAAGAATGTATATACTTTGTTGGGTCTAAAATGATTATTTCGATGAGTTACAAACGGAATGACGAACTTAATATACCCTCCATACTATGTATGGTGGAGGGTATAAAAATTTACGAAATTGATATGTCAAATCGGAAATGGGTTCTTTTACCGACAAACTATGATGAAGTGTTATTTTGAATTTCTAATTTTGACTCTCCTTGTCCTCTTACGATTACGGCAGCGTATCCAAATTTGATTAGGCTCGAGGTTCGGTTCCAACCTTGTTGTAGGACACTAGTGTAAACATTTTCTATTTAATGATAGTTGACAGCCACCTTGGTGACCCATAAAATCCCATTATGTAACAAACACCTAACCAGTTAATCTCTGTTTTCTTAACATTCCTGAATTAAATTAGGTTTAAGACTGCGATATTAGGATCCTTTTCTTAAATTAATATTTTCCAGCGAAAATGTGGAAACAACAAAAAAGTTTTTGTTTTTTCTTTCCCCAACTTTATGTTCTTTTGTGGTTTGAACGATGAACGCACACACACACCCACACACCTCACACAAATATACCGGCATCTCATTCCTCGAATTGAGCGCTTTTTTATAACTTGGCAACTTGTTATTGTGGTGAAGTGGTTCGTCCTTTTTTCCTCAGCTACAGCGTCTCCTGCACCTCTGCTCTGTGCTATGGCATTGCTAGTTATATGTTTTTTTTTTTTTGTCTTTTATACATTTTGTCTATATTTGCTCTACTGCTGGTTGTTAGTATGTTTGGAACATAACTAAAGTAAAATGCGAGAAAAAAATAAAGAAATCGCAACGAAAAAAAAAAAAAAAAATAGACAACCAAACCTACGTACTCTTCTAGTCCCAGTCATCTCCGGCCCGTTTCCTTGCCCATCCATCCCCATCCACCACGACCATCATGTCATTAATGCGAAATGGTTCTTCTTTTTTTATGAGTAGCATGGCAGCGTATACTAGAGTAGAGCAGAGCAGCGAAGAGTAGAGTAGAGCCTGAGCATGTACGTGTTTAACAGTTTTTAATCTACAAGTATGTTTTTAGGACTTGTTCCATTCATCTCTTGATGTTTCCCTCCTCCATCCCGCCTCGGCATGGTTTTATAGCTCCACTCGGTCTGCTTGTGTGCTTCTTCTATTTAAAGGTCTTTTGTTATATCTGTTGTTGGTTGGAAATATTCACGGATTTCAGAATGTTTTTTTTTTTGTTTTCTACTTCTAAATGCCAGTCTGCCGGTGTGTAGCTGAGGCTGTGTGTGTGTGCGTTTGGCACAAAAGTTTTGAAGTTATTGAAGTAAGGAAAAAATGTTTTTCTCTCCTATTCACTAGTTTTATTTCAGTGATAACTGCAACTAAACTTTAAAATGGTACGTTGTTTTTTTCTTTGGTCCTGGTTAAAAGGGGAATCGTTAATAGAGGTCTGAACAAATCAGGAAAACGTATAAAAATGCATTTGAAGCAGAAAAGTTTTGTTATTCCATAAAATAATAATCTGGGTTTCTTCGAACAGATTGCAGAACTGTTTGGGAAAGTTTAGATATTTCATGATTATCTGGCCGAGCGAATGAGGCGCGGAGATTATAGGGAGTGGGGTGGTACGGTAAAAGTGTGTCATGGCAGGGAATAAAATCGCCATCAAAATTTGGGATTGCAAATTAAATTCATTGCTTTTAAGGCAATTAAATACACAGACGAGCTCTTATTATATTTCGTATCCGGAAAATGAATTTATATTTCATATTTTACCTTAAATATAATGTCTTAAATAAATACCACCATTTCATTTAGGCTTCTAACTCAATCCTTACCTAAGTACCCAATATAGTTCCATTTTTAGTACGTTCTTCCAACACCACCTCCAAGTCTCAAACCTATACATTTATAGTAATCTTAATTTCAGATTTCAAGAAGTATCCGGTAGTATTAACCCAACCCACCAGCAGATCAGTAAGTGAAGGCAACAAATGTCTCCAACCCAATTAAGTACCGGGTACAACGGCTGGAAAATAGAGGTGAGTCATAGTTGTGGTATAGTTTTCCAAGAAATTTAGAGGTGCCTCTAACTCTTGAGTCCCCTGTTCCGATGAATCGTTCGTAACACTTGGGTGCCATAGCCAGTACCTCGTGTTTTGACCTCTGAGATGTCCGTAAAACTGGGTTCACGTGCTTAACCCTCTGAGGTGTTCGTAACCATAACCAATATCGTTTGTTTCGATCTCTCAGTGTCAACGTGCATAACTCTTTGAGATATATGTAGCCCTTGGGTCCCACTAGTCTATGTCCCGTGTTTATCCCTCTGAAGTGTTCGTAACCCTTTGGGTCCACGCGCTTAACCCTTTAAGTTGTCCGTAACCCTTGGGTCCCAGTAGCCTATGTCCCGAACCTAATCCTCTGAGGTGTTCGTACCCCTTGGGTCGCAGTAGCTTATGTCCCGTGTCTAACCCCCTGAGGTGTTCGTAACCCTTAGGTCCACACGTTTAACCCTTCGAGATGTCCGTCACCCTTTCTTCCCAGTAGCCTATGTAGTGTTCGTAACCCTTGTGTCCACGCGCTTAACCAGCAACCAGGGGAAACTTGTGCCGTTACAGTGGCCAATACCAACATTTAAAAATTCCAGATCAATCCGATCGAACAAAAGTAACTTAATCCGAATCTAGTCTAACTTCTAGTCCACATTAAAAAAACCAAGCCTCAGCTTACCCCTATCCACCAGCAATAACCTTCATGCAAAATTTCAAGATTCTAGCTTCAGCCGTTTCAGTCACTCATTCTAGTACATATTTAAAACCTGATTTAGAACCACTTGGTACTTTTCGTCCAGGTAAGCATTAGTTTGTGTCTTGTACCACCGCTCGTTACCGTGATACTGGTAGCGTAGCCCGACGTCAAGGAAGTGGACGGAAGAAAACGACAACATCAGCAGAAATGGTTCGAAATGTAAAGAAGCGACTTGATCGAACCCGCGTTGCAGTGGCCAAAAAATGGCTCGTGAGCTAAACCATTTTGCAAATATTGAAAAATGAGCTCGTCCATTGAAATTCCAAAAAGTGCAAGAACTTACACCGCTTTGCCGAAAGTGGTGAACTGCCGAATTTGGTTTTCTCCGATAAGAAAACATTCGTTGTCCAGCAGTTGTAAACAAACAAAATGATCGTGTTTACTTGCCAAAGGGGTCAGATGGGCACCTTCGGTTGGCCACCAGAACTCAAGCGCCGGCCATGGTGATGGTGTGGGCCGCCATAATAGCCGATAGTCGCTCTCCGCTTGTATTAATCGATCGTGGCATCATAATAAATGCCGAATATTATCGCGAAAATATTTTGGAGGGTGTATTAAAGCCTTTGGCACGCAAACATTTTGGCTGCAGACCTTGGACATTCCAACAGGACTAAGCACGCGTCACCCAAGAATGGTTACCAAAATCTACGGATACTATTAGACTATTGTGTCTGGAGTATTTTGGAAAGCAAGGTTGGCACTAAAAAATACTAAAGTGTCGATCACATCAAGCAAGCGCTTCACCGGGAATGGGCCAAAATACCGCAGAACAACATTCGGGCAGCGTGTGATGATTTCATTGGCCGTTTGAAGGCCATAATTCGTGCCAAAGGTGACCAATTGGAACAAATCTAAACTTATTCCAAAATTTGATGCTATTTCCGACATTTTCTGCTTTCATTTAATAAAATTTAAAAAAAAAACACATTATGGCGTTCGACTTTGTTGCAGTTGTTTTATCTCATCCTGTAGACTTACAACTTTTAAGGTCTCAATAAGTTCTTCAAACTTCATGCAAATAAATTCACGGAAATAAATTATTTTTAACCATTGAACATTTTGTTATTCCACGGCCCTTTAAGTCCTTTAAATCCTCATCTGCAACACCTTCTTGTTGCCGGTGGAGATACGATGAAGCTAACTGACATAGAATTTTCCCATTGAAATCATAAATTAATGAGCAACGCTCCCGTCCGACAGCCCTCTCTCCCTCCCTGTCCCTTTCCCCATACACACAGCAACTCACATATACAGCACGCATTCAAATATATCTGGCTGGCGGTATAGAAGTGGAAAGCTATAAATCACCATTTCATCCTTGTTGTACACCTGTCTAGCTAAGCAACAGCAGTGTGGCACGAACAACACATACCGGCACGAAGGCACAATGTTGCTCTTTATTGCTGGAGCGGCAACAGCAGTTGTACTACTTAGCGGCAGTAGTCGGAAGTGGGGTAGTAAAAAGCCCAGTGAATATAGAATGTCATGAAGCCGGTGAATGAGAAGGAAAAAAATATGAAAATAAAAATATAATCACTGAATGTTAGTACAAACCAGCAACAGCGACAATATTGCGGAGTATGCTGGGAAGATTTCATGTATTCATACGCTCCACCCACCGACCATCGCACGAACGTGGACGAATATCCTTTTTACGACTGCAAATGTATAGAATTTCAAATGTATGCTACACGGGCTACATATTTTCGAAAATATTAAAATATTCCAACGATGACGACAACAACACGAGGTGGGTGGTGCGTTGAGAAACTATCCAGGCTCACTGGCTGGGCATAACCCACATCTTTCGATTCTAGCCGGCGCCTATTTTGCATAAAGCAATAATGGGAATGAAGTGATATCTAAAAACAAATTACAACTTTTTTCCCATCCGTTTTTTTTGCCTTTGCATTGCTTCCTTTTTTGCCTTTGCTGGCTGACAGAGAGAAACTGAAAACTCACAGAGGTATAGGGGGCCCATTCTTGTGTTGTTTTGCATGCACATAGAAATGTGGTATTGTATGTGTGTGCTCTGCTATGCCCAATAACCCACACTTTTTATCAACGGATTTTTCTGTTTGGACTTCTCACTACTTTGTAATATCGAGGCACAGACAGAACATAGAGTAGTGGCTGACAGCAAAAAGTTGAAATTGTTTTCGCTTCGTAACGGAAACGAAACTATGGTACCAGCAACAGTAGTTCACATTTTCAAAGGAGTCGATTCAGCAGTAATGCACAGTGTTGTAAGTTGGATTATGGCAAATTCAAAATATGCAGAACTAAGAACACTGTGGGAAACGAATAAATAATTACGGCGAAAATCCGGCAAATTATCAAAGTTGAGCTAAAAATAGGCGTTTTGAAAGTTTATATAGAAGAGTATCCGAAAACAAGTTAAAATTATCAGTCGGTGTTGTCGACAGAGGTATACCCTCAGCCAATGTTCGATTATTTAAATATAGTTGGATTTCTATTGGACTTCTGATGAAAAACTACAACTAATTTCAGGCTGCTGTCATTTCTAAGCCACTCATCCGACTGCTGTTAAAATTATTCCAGTGACAGCTCATTATATTGTTTACAAGCGTACAAAAGCATTTTGATGAGAATTTTCCGGAAAAAAGTTATTCGTGATGGAAATCAAGCGTGATAGTGTGATTTTCTTATATTTGGCTGGAAAACCACAAGGGGCTATCGATTGAGCACTTCAGCATTTAAATGTGAATAAATCTTTTGTGTCTCGTACCATCGCTTGTTACCGTGATACTGGTAGCGTAGCCCGACTTCCAGGAAGTGGGTGAAAAAAAAAACAACAACATCAGCAGAAATGGTTCGAAAAGTAAAGAAGCGACTTGATCGAAACCCGCGTCGCAGTGGCCGAAAAATGGCTCGTGAGCTGAACATATCGCAATATTCCCTTCGGTAAAATTTGAAAAATGAGCTCGGGGTAAGGCGTTTGAAATTCCAAAAAGTTCAAGAACTTACACCACAACAGAAAGAAAATAGACTCAAAAGAGCTAAAGAGTTGCTTCGCTTGGCCGAAAGTGGTGTAAAGTGGTTCGTAAACAAACAAAATTATCGTGTTTACTTGCCAAAGAGGTCAGCTGAAAATGTGCACCTTCGGTTGGCCACCAGAACTCAAGCGCCGGCCATGGTGATGGTTTGGCCCGCTATAACAGCCGATAGTCGCCCTCTGCTCGTATTAATCGACCGCGGCATTAGAATATATGCCGAATATTATCGCGAAAATAAAGCCTTGGGCAAACATTTTGGCCGCAAACCTTGGACATTTCAACAGGACTCAGCACCATCGCACTCAGCACGCGCCACCCAATAATGGTTACAAAATGAGGTTCGTCGCTTCATTTCCAGCGCACAATGGCCACCAAAATCTCCGGATACCAATCCGTTGGACTATTGCGTCTGGAGTATTTTGGAAAGCAAGTTTGGCACTAAAAAATACCAAAGTGTCGACCACCTCAAGCAAGCGCTTCGCCGGGAATAGGATAAAATACCGCAGAGCAACAATTGGGCAGCGTGTGACGGTTTCATTGGCCGTTTGAAGGCCATAATTCGTGCCAAAGGTGATTAGTTCGAACAAACCCAAACTTCCAAAATTTGATTCTATTTCCGATATTTTTTGCTTTAATTTTATTAAAAAAAACATTAAATTATGTAGGGGAAGTACAACAAGAAATGTTCCGATCTCTGTCATCTTTATGACAGATCTTGTGTTGATGGATACAATTGTCCAATCCGTACCATCTTTAAAACAGATCTTTTGTTGACAGAAATATTGGGATGTGTCAAGTCTGAATGCGTTCTATGAACTTCATGGATTTTTAAAAATTTGACCCTTTTTGTGTGCAGGTACACGTCTTTGTAAAGCCTATATAGTAGTACCTCCCGATATTCAATATTTTAACGATTTTAGTGACATTATTCACCCATATTGTTTTGTATTTGAAGTTCGTAATGGGAACTACAGCCTATCATATGGATAGAGTCTATGAAAGAAAATTGTCCGAGCAGCTCCATGCCTTCGTATAGCCCCCATATAATGTCACCACCCGATATTCGGTATTTTGAAGATTTTTGCGACATTATTCCCCGGAATTGTTTCAAATTTGGTATTTGAAGTTCGTAATGGATGCTACAGCCTATGACAGAAAATTTTCTTTGCAGATCCACGTTTTGGTATAACCCCCATGTCACCTCCCTATATTCGGTATATTATTATTCACCGATTTTTTCATGTTTTGCATCTGCATATTATAATGGCTTATGATATATGTTGCCTATGCAGGTCCACGTTGTCGTATTGACCCTTTTATAAAGGCTACATTTGGTATTTTTTAGATTTTAACATAATTTTTAAATCTTCCACATCCTATTGTAGAATTTTGTCCTAAATAATTTTATTGAATATTTTTACTTGCTACGGTCCCGTTTAAAGGGAATGTTTAACATTATTTAAAAAGAAGTACCAAAAAGACCCTTTTCTTCGCTGGTTTAAGGGTTAAAAGGTCCATGCAAAATATTCCTTGTATTTTTATCTGCAATATTGCCGAAAACACTGTATATCAAAATTGCAGGAATTCCGAAAAATCTCAATCCGAAAATTCCCAAATGTGTGGAAGAGTGGGGAACTTGCCCTTTCTACTTAGGTTACATTCCGATGTACTCTTTCAATACGCCGATACACGTGCCTTTTTTAGCTGTACTTTTATTATAAGCTTGATTTTTCCGTAATTATGGAAAAAAAATAGTAATTTTGTCCTACAGTCTAATTTTAGAGTTCATATACATTTTCCGAGATTTGTTACCAACATAATCACTTTCCGCCTTATAACATACAATAACATACCTTCTACATTGCTAGTAAAACAACAGCGGGTCTGGAGTCATTACACAATTTTTATCATATTTCAGAACTACAGTAAAGATTAAAGCAATCACGCAAACTAATCGACTTATTACTAGTCTTTGTAATCATGTTTTGACCTTAGGATCCTCGGATAACATCAAATACCAAATTTGAATTTTTTTTTTTGACATTTTCGATTTATTTTTGATCCACTGTCTTCGCCGCCAACCAACATTCAAACAGACGGCATGTTTATTTCCTTAGATTTGTAGTGTTCGTTCATTGGAGCAGGATACTCAAAGGTAGAGACAGGAGAGCAAAAACAAAAAAAAAAAAAAAGCGAAGAGTTTGTTTACTCAAAAGATTGCGGAGGGTGCAAGGTTGTATTTGTGTGCGTGTCAGTGTATTTGTGAATATATTTGTTTGCTTCTTTTGTAGAGGGATTTTCAAAAGGTCCTCAACCAAGCAACTAGCTGCTGCCGCTGATCATCAAACAAACAAACGAACGAACGTAGAAAAAAGAATCATCTCATAGGGAAAGGCACAGCAGTCCCTACGTTTAAGTCAGTCACGCCAGTAGCCAAGGATATAAATGTAAGAGGGTACATTTTCCACATTTTTCCCACCCCCCAACTAAATATATGTAAAAGTTGAATTGTTTTGTGGTAATAACTGCAAATCGTCCTTGTACGATTTCTTATATTTCATAGAAATGTAAAATAACGGATTCGTGAGTGGAGGAAAATTTACAAAATTTAGTGGAGTAGGGGAACGGAATAAGAAATAATAGTTTATAACAAAATATGCATGCAGAAAGGTTTCTGTTCGTTGTACAGAACTTTGAATACCAAAAATATAATAGGACAATATGGTCCGCCAAGATATTGACGAATATCAGAACAATTTTATTGGAATTTTTTTCAATACAGCATGAACAAATTTCAATTATATCGAGGATGACTGAGATTCTCTAGAAAAATAAAAACTAAAATTAAGGTAGCAAACGCATTAGAAAATATTTGAAGTTAGGGCGTATTTCTGAATCCATTTTATTTAATTTTAGCTAAACCTTATTTATTATAAATTGTTGGGAAAATCGTAATTTCTCGAAAGTTGAAAAACTTGAAAAACAGCATTTTACCATTTACCCGTTACGAGTTATTGGAAGTTTCCTCAGCTGCCATTATTGAGACAAATTCAATTTTAACGGATACATAGATAGCTTAAACCATCATTTTCAGCTCATATACATTTATCATTACCGGAGTGATATATCCCTTTTTCATTTTAATTGTATTGTATTCGTATAAAACGTCACTTTTCTCTATAACCTGTCTTATTATTTGGCGAGAATAAAACAATTTTTATAAATAAAACAAAGTCATAAAATTAAAAAAAAAATCCAAGTCATTTAAATGGATTTTAGCATTTTCAAGGGAATTTTAATTTAAATGAATTAAAATAAAAATTTTAACATACAGGTCTGAGCAGGTACACATATGTGACTAAAAATTACATTCTTAGGTGTATTTTTACGAAGACAAAACCGGGGGTTTTAAGTGGGCGAAAATTGCGCTAGTCTACCAAAATTTAAATTTTGGCTTAAACAAAATCCTTGGGAAAAAGAAAATGGATCATATCGTAAAACGCTACAGTAATTTATTTTGCCATTTCTATTTGGCAAATTAAGGTAAAAGTAATTTATATATTTATCTGATAACTTACTCTTGAATCTGTAGCTATATCGATTTTCGTCAAATTTGGGCGCGAAGACCTTAGAAAAAAATCTAATATACTATATTTCTCGAATAAAAGAGAGCCTGCTTTGGTCGTTTTAGAGTTAGAACAAAATTCGCTCAAAATCCAGCAAATTCTACTCTTGCCGAGCACTCTTTCAATTTTTGTTATACCGTTCTTCTATATGTATGTACAGAGTGAGGTAAAAAAAACTGCAACAAAATCAAACGCCATAATTTTTACATTTATTTTTTTAAAATTTTATTAAATGAAAGCTAAAAAAAAAAAAATCGGAAATAGCACTTAATTTTAGAATAAGTTTATATTTGCTCGAATTTGTAACCTTTGACCTTCAAACGGCCAATGAAACCGTCACACGCTGCCCGAATGTTGCTCTGCGGTATTTTGGTCCTTTCCCGGCGAAGCGCTTGCTTGAGGTGATCGACACTTTGGTATTTTTTAGTGCCAACCTTGCTTTCCAAAATACTCCAGACACAATAGTCCAACAAATTGGTATCCGGAGATTTTTGTGGCCATTGTGCGCTGAAAATGAAGCGAGGAACCTCATTTTGTAACCATTCTTGGATGGCGAGTGCTGAGTGCGATGGAGCTGAGTCCTGTTTGAACGTCCAAGGTCTACGGCCAAAATGTTTGCATGCCCAAGGCTTTATTACGCAATCCAGAATATTTTTGCGATAATATTCGGCATTTATTCTGATACTGTTATGGCGGCCCACACCATCACCATGGCCGGCGCTTGACATCTGGTGGCCAACCGAATGTCCAAAGTTTCAGCTGACCCCTTTGGCATGATCATTTTGTTTCTCATCGGAGAAAACCGGCAGTTCACCACTTTCGGCCAAGCGAAACAACTCTTTAGCTCTTATGAGTGTCTTTTCTTTCTGTGCGGTGTTACTTCTTGAACTCTTTGGAATTTCGATGGTGCTCTAAAAATAGCCACTTGGGGTTTTTAGCCAAATATAAATACGCTTGAATTCCATTTCGAATATTTTTTTTTTTTTTTTTTGGAAAATTCTCACCAAAATGCTTTTGCACGCTTGTAAACAATATAATGCGCTGTCACTGAATTAATTTTAACAGTTGTCGGACGAGAAAAGACAGTAGTCTGAAGTTGAATGTATTTTTTTCATCTCAAGCAGGATTTTTAGTGAATTAATATCCGCTAAAATTGTATTTAACAAATGAAAACGAATTTGTTGGATAAATTTTAAATTTTGGTATGAAGTCTAAAAAAATATTGAAACAATATTTTGAAAACGTAGTAATCTTAAATTTTCCAATAAACACAACATCGATTTTTGGTTAAAGATAATTTGGTTGGGATAATTTAAGGTTGACATCCAATATTTTCAAATTTTCCAACATTTTGCGATATATGAAAGTTTTGGATTTCTTTTATATTTAGTTTTTATTTAAAGCTGATTACCTGTCAGGAAGAATTTAAATAGTCTATTTCAGTTCGAATGTCGATTTCTCACAACATTTTCGGCCACATTGGATGTCATTGGTGGATATTAAATCATCTCATCACATCTTGTCAACAACAAACAATTCCGCTTCGAATTTGTTTATCCAAATGATTATACCTTCAACCATTTGCTACGACCAAAATTGGACTCTTACATAATAGTTTACAAGAGTTATAATTATTCAACATTTTGAGCCTTTGTGGGGGAGGTACTTAATGGTGTGGACCAATATTGTCCATTTTCGCACATGACCCAGTACTGATGGAAGTATTAGGATTTGTGAAGTTGGAGCATAATCGGATTATGCTTTCCCTCTCTGGGCAGTAAAATATTTTTTGTTGAAAATTTCGACCTTTTTGGGAAAGTTGCCAGGAAGAGTAGACCGATATATCCCATCTTAACACCAGATCTTGGGTTAATAAAATTATTGGAATATGTGAAATTTGAAGACAATCGGTCTCTTACATCAAATTTTATAAGAGTTGAATTTATGTACGGGAGGTACTTAATGGAGTTCTGTGCAGAAAATATTTTCTTTGAAAATTCCAACATTTTGTGGGGGAGGTACTAGAAGCCGATATTGCCCATCTCCGAACTCGATCTAAATTTGACAAAAATATTACGAAGTACAAAGTTCGTACCAAATCGGATACTCGCTTAGGAGTTATTGTGCGCACCAGCCAGCCAGACAGATAGACAGATGGACGGACGGACATCGCTAGAGGACTCCAAATGTGCTGAAACGGATTTGGACCAAGGAGTCGTAGGGTCTAAAACCGTTATTTCGACTAGGCACGTTTTGACCGTATCAAGTGATATATACCCTCTCTAGCCATATACTATTTGTTATAGCCTCAGGGAATAATTACAATGGCAAACTTATTTGTCAGATGGCCCTACTGGCCGACCTTATATAACCTCTGTAATAAATTACTATGAGTGCACATAATATTGTGTTCGATTTCTCTCCACCTAATATCTAAATGAAAATCAAATCTTTAAAAGATTCCAAAATGCCATCCATACAAAAATCGCTAATACCTCTGACAATATCATAAATCAATTGTGATAATTAAATGTCATATCATTCTAATCGTCCTGAACAAATCGCCAAGGATGCTATACAGCAATGGAGACAAAACTCCAAGAAATAACAATTAATAAAGAACATGGAAAACGAAGCCGTGACATGACTTATATACACCAAAATAATAATAACAGGGAGAAGTAGAGGAACAACAAGCAACGATGACGCCTCTTTTCAGTTGCGTTGTCGGTTGTGTTGGTAAAGTGTTGTTTGCTTTAAGCTTTTTATTATGAGTGAAATTTTCCACATTTATTTTATATTCCAGCCACGTGCATAACATGAGAGTGGTTGGAGTTTTCCTTTTTTCCTGCTGTGCGTCTTTGCTTCGCCTGCCTTTGCCTTAAAAAATACCCAAGGCAAAGGAGCAAAGGAACAGAGAACATAAGAAGCAGCAGACGCCTAAGTCAACACCAGCGAACGAAACCAATGACATTTCTTAAATCCTACATCTCTGATGTTTCGCCTTAGAATCGTTTTCTTTTTGCCATTGCCTTTGCCTTTTTTGCCCCCATTCATGTTGGCGTTGCTGTTTGCTTGTCGTTACCACTGATGCAGGCCAGGATACTTTTTTCAGTTTTTTTCTTCCTTCACATCGTCATGTTGGCGTAAGGAGAGTGTGAATAAAAAAAATCCTGTGTAAACGCAAAAATGTTTCCTTTAACATTTGCTTGGCTTTAAAAATATCATTGCTTCCAAGAAATGGCTGGGACGTCATACCCCCTCTTCATTGTTTGGTGCGGATGTTGGCGTTCAGTGTGACATGATTCTTCCGCATTTAGTTTAAATAGAAGTAAAAATATTCCGCATTTAATAGTGCATACACCGTCTACGCGAGGGAGAAAGGAGTGGGGGTGCTGGGTGAAATATTCGCAAAGTAAAATGAAAACGAAAACATTGCTGTCGTCGTCGTCGTCGTCGGCGTCATCGTTCATCACTGACAGCCAGCCGGGCAGACGGGCAGGAGGACAGCCATGTAGCCGGGGTGAAATAGAGAATTTGTTGCGAGTTTGCTGTGCCTGCCATGACATCAATGCTGGCAGGCGAAGAAGGAATTACGTTATTCCACTTCGTCCTTTGGCAGCTGGCAACGGCATTCACTTCCGTAAATGGTAGCAAAGTGATTGAGTCTCTCTCTCTCTCTTTTGCCATCCTCTTACATCGATGGCAGGCAGTGCGAGAGGTACAGGAGAATATTGTCATTGCCGTTTGTTCTCTCTTCACTCTCCTCCATCTCCCACTTCGGCAAGTATTTACAAGTTGTGGGTGGCAAATTGCAGGATTGAGGCTTGTTAATATGTCTGGGATATTAAATAAATGTGTTAAACGGGTGGATGGCTGGCTGGCTGACTGTCGGATGGGGGGAGGGTCGTATGACGGGATATTTTCTATGAAATTAATGCGTTTTAATTTTGTTAAGATGTTGAGCTTCGTCGATAGCGCGACAAAGCAATCAATTTATGATTATTTTTAATGGATTATTTTTTAGTTTTTTTTTCGTTTTCTAAATAAAGCAATTTTACACGGTCGAAAAAGTTTTAAGTTTCAAACACAATTTTATGCCAAGCGAAACTATGGATGATATTTTATTAAATGGTTTTAGGAAGCAAATATTTAGTAAAAATTTATAGGTTATGTCATTATAAAACAAGTGATTATGCCATAAAAAAGCTAATATTCTGTGATATTAAATCACACGGAACATTGAGTGGCTACTACCATAGAGAGTGTATTTTCTATTTAATATTCAATACAATTAAAAGAATAGAGCCTGGTTAAACATAAATCAACTATCGAGAACACCTCTTTCCCAAGTTTTTTTAAAAATGGATTTAAACAAGGAGATCTTAAGTAGAATTCGGACATAGCGAATATAGTTTATAAGGAATTACGCCTATAACGAGCAAAACTTTTTATTCTCTAAGGATTTTTCTTCATTTTCCTATAAAAATATTTTTTTCAAGATCATTAAGGACAATCAGAGCCTGGGAAGGACAATCAAGGACAATCAGAAACTGGATTTTAATTATACCCTACACCACACAGTGGTAAGGATATTATGTCTTTGTGCATTTGTTTGTAACATGGAGAAGAAAACGAGATAGACCAATAGTTCCTTTTGATGATCTGCATAGAATCACATTCTGAGTCGATTTATGCATGTCCGTCCGTCCGTCTGTCCATGTATTTTTGTAAACAAAGTACAGTTCGCATTTATTGTCCGATCCAGATGAAATTTTGCACAGATCATTTGTTTGGCCCAAGGACGAACCCTATTGAAATTAAAGATAATCGGTAAAAAATTAGATATAGCTCCCATATATATCTTCGTCCGAATTGCCTTTTATTGTGCACAAAACGTGTAATATCAGTCCGAATAATAACAGATTGGACCTTAAAATAAGAATGCCAAATTTGATCGAAATCGGTTCAGATATAGCTATAGCTCCCATATATATTGTACATCCGATTTGTTATTTTTGTCCTCCGCAGCCGTAATATGCACTCTATAACAACAAAATTTGGGGAAATATATCAAATACAGCTCAGAAATACATTTGCTAAATTTTATCGAGATCGGTTCAGATTTGGAAATAGCTCCCATATATAACTTCGTCCGATTTACTATTTATTGTGCACCAAACGTCTAATATTTGTCCAAATGGGATGCAATTTGGCACATGTGACCGAATTGTCTAGAAGTTGGTATGTCCAATTTGGTGAAGATCGGTTAAGATATAGCTATAGCTCCCATATATACTGTTCATCCGATTTGTCATATTTGTTACCCACAGCCGTAATATGCACTCCGTAACAACGATATTCAGGGAAATATATCAAATACAGTTCAGAAATATCTTTGCCAAATTTTATCGAGATCGGTTCCGATTTCGATATAGCTCCCGTATATATTTTTATCCGATTTCAAATTAATTGTGTGCCAAATGGGCAATACAAGTCCGAATTTAAAATATACAAATGCTTCGGCATATTTACTTTTTTGAACTTTAAATTATAATTATAATCATAGCGGGTATAATTGAATTCTCCCATAAAAACTTTTAATTGTTATGCGCAGCTCTACTAAATTAGCAAAGTGGTGTAGGGTATCATAAAGTCGGCCCCGCCCGACTTTAAGACTTTCTTTACTGTTTTTTTTTTTTAAATCAGGCCGCATTTATTATTCGATTGAGATGAAATATTCTAAATAACATATCTTTGGCTCAAGGACAAACTCTATTGAGATTGGTGAAAGTCGGTCCAAATTTTCGTGCAACAAATGGCTGATATAAGTCAAAATGGTGTGAATTTTGCTACAGAAGACCGAATTCAGCCTATAAGCACGTGCTTCCAATTTGGTGCAAACCGGCTGAGATATAGCTATAGCTCCCATATATATCTTCATCCCTCACATTCGTAATATGCACTCCACGACACTGATATTTTTCACCAGATATCAGATACCAGATATACAGATACATGATTCAAATGTTATCAATATCGGTTCCGATTTGAATATAGCTCCCATATAGACCTTCTTCCGATTTTAGGTTTCTTATGCACCAAATGGTTAATATCAGTCCAAATGTGTGTGTGATTGTTGGCACTTCAGACCGAATTTAGTATAGGTGCACGATACAAGAATAATATTTGGTACCAGATATCAGATGCAGCCAAGAAATAGCTGTTTTCTATTTTGTAAAGATCGGCTCACATTTGGATATAGCCTCCATATATATCATTATTCGATTTCAGATTTATTGGGCACCAAATAGCTAATATTAGCCCAAATGGAGTGAATTTACGAAATTCAACCGAGTTTAGCATAGAAGGAAGAATTTCAAATTTGCTCCCATATATATGTTTCATCCGATTTGGTTTTTAAATCCCCAACTTTCGGAATATGCACTCTACCATAATGATATTTTGTACCAGATATGTCATAGAGCTCAGAAATTGAAATATAAATCTTTCTTTTACGAGAGTTCTACTAAAAATACATAGTGGTGTAGGGTATCATATAGTCGGCCCAGCCTGACTTTTGAGCTTTCCTCACTGTTTATACCCTACAACACTATGTGTTGGGGGTATTATAAGTTTGATTGGGCCAAAAATTATGTAACACCACGAAATATTGGTTTCCCACATAGGAAAGTATATATGGATCATCCTAGCTCGCCGAGCTGAGTCGATCTAGCTATGTATGTCCGTCCGTCCATCTGTCCGTCTGTCCATGTTAATTTGTAATCACTCTACAGGTCGCAATTATGGCCCGATCTTCACGAAATTTAAAATAGAGGTCGGGGTTGGGCCAGAATAGAACCCTATTTCTTTTTGAGATGATCGCCAAATGTTTAGGGGTTGAAATGGACCAAATACTGAAAAAATGTCGGATTTTGAAGTAGCTATACAGGTCGCAATTATAGACCAATCGACGCGGAATTTCGCATGTAGCTAGAGTTTAGGACGGGGAAAAAGCCTACCAATTTGGGTGGTCATCGGATAATATATAGCGGGTAAAATAGACCATATATTTTGTGTTGAAAAAATTCAACATTTTTCATTAAACCGCGAATATTTTAAATCCCGGCGAAATCACAAAGCCATGACAAGGTTACTTCTGACCTTTACATTGATGTTAACATCCAACAAATCGGATATATAGCAAAATATGTTCGATATATATGTCTATCAAAGAAGATATGCTTGAAAGATCCCTTATATGTCGAGAACGGCTGAACTGATTTCGACAGTTCTCATTAATTCAGAATGGCCTCTTGGCAGGAAAGAAAAAACGTCTAAAAAAATCGCATAAAAATATCTCTCTAAAGATGAAAATATTGATTTTTTAAAATTTTCTCATCTTTTTTCAATTTTGTCATATTTTTGGCATATTTTCATTTTGAATTAAACATTTGGTAATATTTCTACAGCTAACAAAACTAAGTAGTTATGACATCAGAATATCATATACAGATCGCATTTATGGCCCGATCCTTACGAAATTTTGCATGGGGATAAGATGAGGGCCAGAATAGAAGCCTACTCTTTTTGGAGATGATCGCCATATATTTAGGGGTTGAAATGGACCAAAAAACTGCAAAATTGTCGGCAGGTCGTAATTATCGCCCGACCCTCACGCACATTTGAATGGGGGTTACCGGACATTGCAAAAGCCAAGCAGTTTTGGATGGCCATCCAAAAATATTCAATGTGTGAAATAGTTTGCCAAATTTTGTAGACAAAATACGAAAATGTCCATTCCAGAGACTTTTTCGAGAATTCACAAATACAGGAAAGACGCACTTCTGACAATTTCGTTAACGAATATAGTCAAATGTCTGTATCTCATATAGATGCGTTTCAGTCAAAAACCAATAATAAATGTTAATCTTTTACCACTTCTAAGAAGTTATAGGTCTTTGGGAAATATTGGTTCCAGATCTAGGAAGACTATTTAAGTGCAACATCTACCAATAAATTGGAAATGAGCAAATTAGTTTAAGTTGCTATTATTCGAAAATTAGAGAACGAAACCTGATGGTTTTCTTTTATAATTTGTCACAATATCTTGTGGAATTCTTTCGAGTATCTCGCCTATATAAAATGTATCGTTTATTATAGTGTTGTAGGGTATTCAACGGTCGGCCCCGCTCGACTGTAGCCTTTGCTTACTTGTTTTTTTATGAATTTATAAACCATATAACAAAAATCGCAACAAAGTCAAACGCCATAATTGTTACATATTTTTTTTTTTTAATTTTATTGAATGAAAGCAAATAATTTCGGAAATTGCATCAAATTTTAGAAAAAGTTTAGATTTGTTCGAATTGGCCACCTTTGGCATGGATTATGACCAGTGAAACCGTCACACGCTGCCCGAATGTTGCTCTGCGGTATTTTGACCCATTCCCGGCGAAGCGCTTGCTTGAGGTGATCGACACTTTGGTATTTTTTTAGTGCCAACCTGGCTTTCCAAAATACTCCAGACACAATAGTCCAACGGATTGGTATGCGGAGATTTTGGTTACCATTGTGCGCCAGAAATGAAGCGAGGAACCTCAGTTTGTAACCATTCTTGGTTGGGGCGTGCTGCGTGCGATGGTGCCGAATCCTGTTGGAATGTTCAAGGTCTGCGACCAAAATGTTTGCGTGCCCAAGGCTTTAATACATCCTCCAAATATTTTGTGGCGATAATATTCGAATTTTATTCATTTCTGATGCCACGGTCGCTTAATACGAGCTAAGAGCGACCATCGGCTGTTATGCCGGCCCACACTATCACCATGGCCGGCGCTTGAGTTCTGGTGGCCAATCGAAGGTTCACATTTTCAGCCGACCTCTTTGGCAAGTAAACACGATAATTTTGTTTTTTACAAACTGCTGGACAACGAATGTTTTCTCATCGCAAGCGAAGCAACTCTTTAGCTCTTTTGAGTTTATTTTCTCAGTTGCGGTGTAAGTTCTTGCACTTTTTGGAGTTTCAATGGCTTTACCTCAAGCTCATTTTTTAATATTTGCCAAATGGAATATTGCGATATGTTCAGCTCATGAGCCATTTTTCGTCCACTGCGATGCGGGTTTCGATCAAGTCGCTTCTTTACTTTTCGAACCATTTCTATTGATGTCGCTGTTTCCCTTGACGTCGGGCTACGCTACCAGTATCACCGAACCGAGCGATGGTACGAGACACAAAAGATTTATTCACATTTAAATGCTGGAGTGCTCTAACGATAGCCACATGTGGTTTCCAACCAAATATTACGAAATCACCCTATCACGCTTGAGTTCCATTACGAATATTTTTTTTTTTCTGGAAAATTCTTACCAAAATTCTTTTGTACGCATGTAACAATATAATGAGCTGAGCGCAGTCTGAAATTTGTTGCATTTTTTTTTTCATCTCACCTTGTATGTGGATATTTTTAAGATTTTTTAGAACAAAATCTTTGTTTTTTTTTTAAAGAATTTTTTCAAAGATTCTTATATGGATTTTTAGGATTCTTTTAAAGACTTCTTCAGATTTTTTTTTAAAGGCAGGAGCATGGATTTTTAGCACGTGGAAAAAAATTTTCAAGAAATATTTTCAATAACTCAAATGTGGAGCTTGAAATGTTATTGTCTGCTATTATCCCTTATGATCGAAGTCATAAGTGGAAATCTATTATTTTTTCTTATGGATAAAATTCTTAAGGCATATTAGGTAATTTTTCAAGGATACAAAAGCAAATTTTATCAGGCTTTTTTAAGGATACAAGCCGGAATTTTAAAAGTTTTTCTAAAATGAAAAAAAAACGATCATTTTTAAGAAGAAGAATGATTATCGGACCCGCTGAACCTGTAAAAAAACAACTGCCTTGATTTTTCAACAAACATTTTTGAGGATAAAAATGAGGAGTTTTAAGGATAATTTAAGGACGTTTTAGAATTTTTTTTTAGACTTTATTGCGTATTATTATACCCTACAACACTATGTCTGTTCGCCTATCCATGTTAAGTTGTAATCACGCAACAGGTCGCAATTACGGCCCGATCTTCACGAAATACTGCAGGGGCTTGGGTTAAGGTCGGAATAGAAACATACTGTTTTTGGAGATAATCACTAAATGGTTGGTAGGGTTTGAAATGGACCAAAACCAGAAAAATTTCTTGATTTTGCGGTTGCTTCACTGCTTACAATTATAGACCAGTTTCTGAAATTTCTTTTGGAGTTCTGTATGGGGCTAGAGTTTAGGGCCTGACAGAAACCTACACACTTTTGAGAGTCATAGAATAATACTTAGCGGGAAAAATAGACCACAACTTTTATGTAAAAGAAATACGAATATTTCTACTACACCGCGAATATGTTTAAACCCTTCGAAATCACAAATACATTATGAGGTCGCTTCTAGCCGTTACATTGGTGTTGATATCCAAGATATCGCATGTATAGGAACATATGTACAATCTCATATATTAAAAAATGGGATGTTAGTTTCAGCGTTCATAACTCATGAACGACTGGGCGAATTTTGACAATTGTCACCAATTCAGAATGGCCTTTTGACAGAAAAGAATATAATCGCATATTAAGGCGTTTAGAAAAATGTGAATATTTTTCTGTAATATTTTGGGATATTTGGGACTTTGAATAATATTCTTTAAAAAATCCACTTTCTTCAAAAAGCATTCCTTAAAAATACTATAAAATACATTTTATTGGATCTCGAAAAAATACCTTTAAGAAATCCTAATTGGTTCTTTAAAAATAATCTCCAAAAATCCACGTTTGATAGGTCGTTGAAATTTTTTTTAAAAAATCCATGCTTGTAAATCCTTGACAAAATATTCCTCAAATGTTGCTAAAGTTTTCAAAATACAGTTTAGTGGATTGAACCGTTATTTGGGATCCACGCCAAAACGAGAACCTATATAAACAATTTTCTACCACAAGGTTTGTTAACTACTGTGAATCTTAAATACCAAATTTGAAACAATCCGGTGGAAAGATGTGGCTAGAGTTTTTATAGAATTTTAAACAAATCCGATAGAAAATGTGGCTCAAATCTTAAAAAGTACTGAATATCGGGGCGCTATAGGAAAACGTGGATATATACTGACAATATTCTGCAACCAGTGGTAGGAAAGTACCAAATTTTGAACAATTCCGTGGAAAGTGTGGATAATTTATTAAAATACTGAACATTTCTCCACCAGTATAGTTAAAGTTTGTTTTTGGCCATCCTCCCCGTAAAATAATGAAATTATATTCTTACTCTATCCCTGACCCTATAATAGCGATCTGTAGAGTAAATACAAATTATCATGGAGGGTACCGAATAGCCTTATAGACGATTGCCTATGATCGTCGACATAAGGTGGTTCTAAAGTGTAAGTTTAGAACCAATATTTCCGTGGGGTTAACAACAGCTGGACCAAAATAAACTTTTTGCCCCCTCTCCACACAGTGATGAAAGTAATAATTGTTTACATTTTTTTTAATTTTCTCTCTGATACAATAAAAACCTATAATTAAATTTAATTGGTCAATTCATTCGACTTAATTCTATACCAGCTAACTTCTTAATATTTTCCCAACACCTTTTGATTCAACTTCTATTTTATTTCCTTTATTTACTCCGTTTTTTCTTCCACAAAGATACGCTACTATATCACTTGTGAAATGAAGTCAGACGGAAGGAAGGAAATCACAAAAGTGCTCCACCAGCCAGAGTGAATATAAGGCAAGATAGGCAAAACCATCCTTGTGTGTACAGGTTTGGTGGCCGTTGTCCTTTCCAATTTAGAGAATCCTAAAAGTTGTTTTGTGTCTGTCCCCCCATTAAAATAGCAGTCACTGAACGTTGCCAAGTTTTCTTCCACCACTCGCCGTCGACATTTGGCTCGCTCTGCTGCTCTTTGCCATATTTTGTTGGTTTATTTGCACCGACATTCATGTTTGTATTACTTACTGACCACACTGACCTGGTGCCTAGTTGCAGGTAGAATAAAAGCAAAGTAAAAAAAGCAGCTGTAGCGATGGCATAACTGAAGTCGCATTAAGCCACAAATAATAAATTTTTGCCTTAATCTATTTGTATGTCCTACTCTGGGTTTGTCCTTATCTAAAAAGGACATCGAATTGTGGTGGATAAAATATATATTTATTGTAACAAAATGGAAAAGTAGTAATTTTGGCTAATAATTTAATGTTCTGGGGAATGTAGAGTTAAGTAGTATCAGGAGAAATGTATTACTTCCTGCGACCTGATTTTTATTATACCTTCCACCATTCTATAAATTTTGTCATTCCGTTTGTAACTCCTCGAAATATTCATGATAGACCCTAAAAAGTATATACAGGGTGAGATGCAAAAAAACTGCAACCAACTTCAGATTGCTGTCATTTCCACGCCACTCGTCCGACAGCTGTTAAAATTATTCCAGTGACAGCTCATTATATTGTTTACAAGCGTACAAAAGCATTTTGGTGAGAATTTTCCATTAAAAAAGTTATTCGTGATCGAATTCAAGCGTGATAGTGTGATTTCTTTATATTTGGCTGGAAAACCTCAAGTGGCTATCGTTAGAGCACTCCAGCATTTAAATGTGAATAAATCTTTTGTGTCTCGTACCATCGCTTGTTACCGTGATACAGGTAGCGTAACCCGACCGACGTCAAGCAAGTGGACGGAATAAAACAATAGAAATGGTTCGAAAAGAAAAGAAGAGACTTCATCGAAACCCGCGTCGCAGTGGCCGAAAAATTGCTCGTGAGCTGAACATATCGCAATATTATATTCGGCAAATATTGAAAAATGAGCTCGGGGTAAGGCCATTAAAATTCCAAAAAGTGCAAGAACTTACCACCCAAACAGAAAAAAAATAGACTGGAAAGAGCTAAAGAGTTGCTTCGTTTGGCCGAAAGTGGTGAACTGCCGAATTTGGTTTTCTCCGATGAGAAAACATACCTTGTCCAGCAGTTTGTAAACAAACAAAATTATTGTGTTTAGTTGCCAAAGAGGTCAGCTAAAAATGTGCACCTTCGGTTGGCTATCAGAAATTAGGCGCCGGCCATGGTGATGGTGTGGGCCGCCATTACAGACGATGATCGCTCTCCGCTCGTATTAATCGACCGTTGCATCAGAATAAATGTCGAATATTATCGCGAAAATGTTCTTAATATTTCTTAAAGTCTTGGACACACAAACATTTTGGCCATAGAACTTGGACATTCCAACAGGACTCAGCAGGTTCCTCTCTTCATTTCCAGAGCACAAAGGCCACTAAAATGTCCAGATACAAATCCGTTGGACTATTGTATCTGGAGTATTTTGGAAAGCAAGGCTGGCACTAAAATATACCAAAGTGTCGATCCCCTCAAGCAAGCGCTTCGCCGGGAATGTGCCAAAATATCGCAGAGCAACATTCGGGCGCGTGTGACGGTTTCATTGGCCATAATTCGTGCCAAAGTTGACCAATTCGAACAAATCTAAAGTTATTCTAAAATTTGATGCTATTTCCGACATTTTTTGCTTTCATTTAATAAATTAAAAAAAAAATCTAAAAATTATGGCGTTTGACTTGGTTGCAGTTTTTTTTATCTCACCCTGTATATTTTGGATCAGCGTGAAATTCTAAGACGATTTAGTCCGTCCGTCTATCTGTTGTAATCACGCTATCTTTCGAACGATTTGAGATAGAAGGCTAAAATTTTGCACATATGCGTTTTTCCCAATAGGCAGGTTAGGTTCGTAAATGGGTCATGTCTGTCCTCGTTTTCGTATAGGCCCCATATAACAGTACCTCCCCATACTCGGTATTTTGATGAGTTTAGCGACACTATTCACAAGAATTGTTTTAAATTTCATACTTGAAGATCTCAATGGGTACTAAAGCCTCTGACAAAAAAATACTTTTGCAGGTCCGCATCTTCGCATAGCCCCCGTACGTTTTTTGTGTCATTGAGGCAACTTAAAGCAATTATCAAGCGACTGTAAATACGATACTAAATATTCATCACAGGGAACTATTTTTACCAAAGTACTACGAAGCTATGAGGATCTATGGAAAGACTTGCAACTAAGACTTTCATGGATTCTGCAGCGAGTACACAATAAGAGAAATACGACAGATTTTCATTAAATATTGTTTAAAATTTGATATTTGCGGAAAGTATCAAAAATCGACCAGGGCTAACTTAACTCATTTTATATTTGTTTATATTATTACGAACAAAATTCATACCAAATGTATTGCTGGACGTTTAATTTTTTTTTTAAATAACCATACATATCAGAATTTTCAGAAGTGTGTGTGTGTATTTGTGCATCCGTAGATATTTCATATCAAGAGCAGCACTCGACAAAGAGAAAGAGTGAATGAATGAATAAATAGCTAAGTGTTTACACAATGTCCTGCAAATTATTTATACATAACACATAAGACCAGCAAATGTGAACCGAGTCGTGTTTGTCATACATGTTTGACTCGAGAGTGTGTGCCATAAGTGTCAGAAGTGGCCCGAGAAAGAAAAATAATAAAGGGTGGGATGAAAAACCTGCAACCAACTTGAGACTGCTGTCATTTCTAAGCAACTCGTCCAACAGCTGTTAAAATTATTCCAGAGCTGACAGTGGCCTAAAAATAGCTCGTGAGCTGAACATATCGCAATATTCCATTCGACAACTATTAAAAAATGAGCTCGGAATAAAGCCATTGAAATTCCAAAAAGTGCACCAGAAAGAAAACAGACTCAAAAGAGCTAAAGAGTTGCTTCGCTTGGCCCAATGTGGTGTGTTGCCGAATTTGGTTTTCTCTCACCTCCGGCTGGCCACCAGAACTCAAGCGCCGGCCATAGAGATGGTGTGGATCGCCATAACAGCCGATGGTCGCTCTCCGCTCGTATTAATCGTCAGTGGCATCAGAATAAATGACGAATATTATCTCGAAACTATCCTGGAGGGTGTATTAAAGCCTAAAGAATGGTTACAAAATAAGGTTCCTCGCTTCATTCCCAGCGCACAATGGCCACCCAAATCTCCGGATACCAATCCGTTGGACTATTGTGTCTGGACTATTTTGGAAAGCAAGGTTGGCGCCAAAAAATACCAAAAAGTCGATTACATCAAGCAAGCGCTTTAGCGGGAATGGGCCAATATACCGCAAAGCAACTTTCGGGCAGTGTGTGACGGTCTCATTGGCCCTTGAAGGCCATAATTTGTGCCAAAAGTGACCGATTCGAACAAATCTAAACTTATTCTAAAATTTGATTCTATTTCCGACATTTTTTACTTTCATTCAAAAAATTGACTTTTGCAGTTTTTTTATCTCACCCTGTACAGTACATATTTCCGAAACCATATCTCTAGCCTACACATGAACAGCAAACCTAATGCCAAAACTCAGCCTTCAAGCACTATCTGTTTACTCAAAATACGAAATTGTACCAAATATTACTTTTCGTGCACTTTTAGTACCTATTTCCAAAATCACTTCCTTATCCGAAACCAATCGCCAATGGGGACTTCAATACAAAATTTCAATTTCAATAAAAATGGTACAAAATTTGGTACCATTTAGTACAGTTAACACACTTAGTACACATTTCCAAAACGAAATTCACATATCAATCGTACTTTCCAACCTTAATTCTCATATTAACTTTCAAGTCTTAGCTCTATCCGTCCACATAGTACCAAATGGTACCATTTTAGAACTTTTCATAAAACATTTGGTACATATATCCTGCACTCCGTCAGTGACTATCATTTCAAACTTTAGAATTCTAGCTCATTCCTTTTATCAAATACAAATTATTGCATTTTTAGTACATGTTAGTACTTTTCGTACTTTTTTTTTTAAATAACCCGGCCTTATCACACGCATACACACCAAGACTGACCCTCGCGCAAAAATTCCAACTTCAGACGTTTCATCTGGACGTTGATTCTAGATTAGTCCGTCAGTGATTTTTATACCCTAAACCACCACAAGGTGGTCAGGGTATTATGTCTTTGTGCATTTGTTTGAACCAGGCAAAAAAAAACGAGATAGACCCATAGTTCCTTTGATGATCTGCATAGAATCACATTCTGAGTCGATTTATGCATGTCCGCCCATCTGTCCGTCCGTCCGTCTGTCCATGTATTTTTGTGAACAAAGTAAAGCATTTATTATCCGATTGAGATGAAATTTTGCACAAATCATTTGTTTGGCCCAAGGAAGAACCCTATTGAAATTGGAGATAATCGGTAAAAATTTAGATATAGCTTCCATATATATCTTCGTCCGATTTGGCTTTTATTGTGCACCAAACGTGTAATATCAGCCCGAAAAGAATTTTGCACATACAACTAAATTAGGCCTGAAAATAAGTATGCCAAATTTGATCGAAATCGGTTCAGATATAGCTGTAGCTCCTATATATATTGTTCATCCGATTTGTTATTTTTGTCCTCCGCAGCCGTAATATGTACCCTGTAACAACAATATTTGGGGAAATATATCAAATACAGCTCAGAAATAACTTTGCTAAATTTTATCGAGATCGGTTCGGATTTGGATATATCTCCCATATATAACTTCGTCCGATT
Source organism: Musca domestica (assembly GCF_030504385.1). Taxonomy (NCBI): domain Eukaryota; kingdom Metazoa; phylum Arthropoda; class Insecta; order Diptera; family Muscidae; genus Musca; species Musca domestica. The sequence continues at coordinate 12,775,710 of NW_026712238.1, read as the reverse complement.
TACCTTTTATTGTGCACCAAATGTCTAATATTTGCCCAAATGGGATGGAATTTGGCACATACGACTGAATTGAGTATATAAGCTAGTATGTCAAATTTGGTGAAGATCGGTTCAGATATAGCTATAGCTCCCATATATATTGTTCATCCGATTTGTTGTATTTGTTACCCACAGCCGTAATGTGCACATCGTAACAACGATATTCAGGGAATATCAGAAATATTTTGCCAAATTTTATCAAGATCGCTTCCGATTTGGATATAACTCCCATATATATCTTTATCTGATTTCAAATTAATTAAATTCAACCAAATGGGCAATACAAGTCCGAATTTAAAAGACACAAATGCTCCGGCTTATTTAGTCCGTTGAACTTTAAATTATAATTATAATCATAGCGTGTATGATTGAATTCTCCCATAAAAACTTTTAATTGTTATGCGCAGCTCTACAAAATTAGCAAAGTGGTGTAGAGTATCATAAAGTCGGCCCCGCCCGATTTTAGGACTTTCTTTACTGTTTTTTTTTTTTTTTTTAATTTTAGCACGATGTAATTATGGCCCAAAATGTTACCATCGGAAAAAAAACAAATCTCTCTATATCTTTGGAAATAAAATTTTATACACCCTTCGTTGACTACATTCAGAATAAATAATTTTGCCTTTCTTTTAAATACCTATACACCTATACATGCATATTTGTATGTGAATCTATAGATATTCCATATTAAGAGCAGCGCTCGACAAGGAGAAAGAGTGAATGAATGAATAAATAGCTAAGTGTTTACATAATGTCCTGCAAATTATTTATACATAACACATAAGACCAGCAAATGTGAACCGAATCGTGTTTGACTCGAGTTTGTGTGTACCATAAATGGCGGAAGTGTTCCGAGGAAGGGAAGCAAATAAAAAAAGATTTCGAAACGAAAACCTAATAGACTTAGGTGAATTATATCGCTCCCCTTTTTTTTTTTCAAAAAAGTCAGTTAATATATCGACTGAACACTTCAGAATATGATTTATTCACAATTTATATACACGAATGTTTATAAAATGCTTCATATATACATACCATACTTAAACATGAGCGTAAAAATGAAATGTATTTTGACGAATATGTTCTTTATATTTGGCAAATAAAGATACGCCAGAGAAAAAAATATTTGCTTCGTAAAATTGGAAAAGTAGATTTTATTTTTTTAATATAAAAATCATGATTCGGACATTGAAGAGGGAGCGACTATCTATATCGAACAAATACTTCTGAAACAAAAGTAAAATCTCATTATATCAAACCCCAAATCTTAAATTCTTTTACTTTTTTTCCTCGAGTGTAATCGCCACGTTGTCCTCATAAATATTCCAAATTGTTTGGTTTATATTTCTGTAAATGGGAGGAATGTTAGGTGTGTTGTGGTTTCTACATATGGATATGTGTGGGTGTGTTTCTGTCTGTGTTCGAACGAAATAACATTTACACATAAAAATATTATGTCATCTGCCATAACAAAACACTCAGGGGCCATTGAAACGCCACCGACACCACACAACATTCACACACACACAGATGAATATGTTTCGTCTATGGCCAATAATTTGTGGTCAAGTTAACATATTTATCGGTCAATTGATTTGCAATATTTATTCCATATACCATATCAAATACTAGAGAGTAGCCAACAAGCTCGTCTGCCTGCCGTCCGGCCATACGTTATTTGGTATCTGGCAAATATTTTTCTCAATCATATTTGGAGAATTGTGATTCAAATGCTCGGTCACACACAACTACACACACAGAAGCAGTGAGTGTGAATGATGATAATAACAACAACAATTTCGGTTGGATATTTTCCAATGAAAAACTGTTGGGCAATTGGCTTAAAAGCTAAAGAGAATAATTACAAAATCACATCAATCAGAAAATACAAAATTTATGCTTAGCCTGCACTGAGTTTGTGGTTTGAATATTAGGAAAATGGAACTGAGGCATTCGAAATCAGTAGAAGAAATTAATTTTTAGTTTTTCGCATTGGTTGGCAAATTTTGTGTGGTTTTAATTTATTCTTAATTACAGCATTTCCGAAAATATAGAGACTTTCCAAGGAATGCGTAGATTGTCTTGAAAATGAATAAGATGCGTCATTAAGATGCCACTACGTTGTCAAGGGCAGTTAACTGCTAAATTAATTTTTTTTTCAATAATTACAAGAAAACCCCAGTGGTTTATGAAAATAGAGCCAAAAGTAGAATATTTACATCGCAAAGTAACTTAAATACAAAGTAAAATTTCCCCATCATACACATTCACTTCAGTTCCTCAAAAAAAAAAAAAAAAAAAAAAAAAAAAAAAAACGCGGACACCTTTCTTATTACTTTATGGTATTTTTGGAAAAGTCACTAAATTTCACTGTAAGTCTAAAAATAAACTACATATCTACGTATACTAGGTTTACAGAAAATTGCATTCAAAATGTACAGGGTGAGATGAAAAACTGCACCAAAGTAAAACGCCATTGTTTTTACTTGTTTATACCCTAAAATACTATGTGTGAGGGGTATTATAAGTTAGATTGGGCCAAAAACTATGTAACACCTCGAAATATTGGTTACCCACATAGGAAAGTATATATGGATCTTCCTGTCTCGCAGAACTGAGTCGATCTAGCTATGCATGGTCGCAATTATAGACCAATCGAAGCGGAAGTTAGCATGGTTCTAGAGCTTAGGGCTGGCCAGAAGCCTTCCAATTTTGATGGTTATCGGGTAATATTTAGTGGGTAAAAAAGACCATTACATTTGTGTTAAATAAAAGTCAAAATTGTCATTAAACCGCGAATATTTGTGATCCCGGCGAAATCACAAATATACGAACAGATCAATTTTGACCGGTAGATGCCGATAGTAAATATATCGGATATATATAGCGAAATTTATACAATGTGTGTAAACAAAAGAAAGGGATATTAGCTAGAATGCTTATATCTCAAGAATGGCTGGGCCGATTTCTACAAATTTTGTCATTTCAGAATGCCCTCTTGGCATAAAGGAATAAAATCTAAAAAAAACGCATAAAAGGACGTGAATAATGATGCTAATATAGAGTTTGTAGTATTTCGTGACATTTTTTTATTTTTTCATATTTTTTTATCGCATGCGATCTTTTTAATTTAACTTGTAATATTTTGAGTGTATATTTTGTAATATTTTTTCACAACACAGGTTAGGATTATTATATACAGATTGCAATTATCGTCCGATTCTCACGGAAATTTTCACCAAGGTTGGGTTGGGCTCAAAAGGGCTAGGCCTATTGTTTTCAAAGATGTCCGCATTATGTTTAGGGGCTGAAATGGACCAACAACTTAAATTGTTCTGATTTTGCAGCCGTTATAAAGGTCTGAAATAGAAGCCAAACGACGCATGAATTTAGAGTTTGGGAAAGCAAGTAGAATGGACCACTAGTTTTGTGTGAAAAAAATATCAGCATTACTTACAGACAATATCCGAAATACACAAAAGGCGAATTTCTGGCTTTTTTATATTAATTTCGTAGACGAATATAGCCAAATATCGTAGTCAAGCAAATCATATAGATGAGCCTAAATTTGGAGATACAGAGGGGTCTCTTGCTTTTGGAGATAATCGTAAAATATTTAGGGGTTCAACCGAACCAAAAACAGAAAAAATTTCTTGATTAAGGACAGAGAAAAATTCTAGCATTTTGGATGACTATTATATTTTGCTGGAAAATGAACCACAAAAACAAACAGCACGACGGAGTGCGTAAATATTAGGCTACAATGCTAAGTTTATATCTGGGCAGTGCTCTATGACATAATTTCAAATACGAAATCTTTCAAAATTTTGGACATAAGGGGACTTCTACCATGTTGTAGTGTTGTAGGGTATAACATAGTCGGCCCCGAACGACTATAGCCTTTTCATACTTGTTATTTTTAATTTTATTGAATGAAAGCAAAAAATATTGGAAAAAGCATCAAATTTTAGGATAAGTTTAGATTTGTTCGAATTGGTCACCTTTGGCACGAATTATGGCCAATAAAACCGTCTCGCGCTGCCCGAGTGTTGCTTTGCGGTAGAAGCGCTTGCTTGAGGTGATCGACACTTTGGTATTTTTTAATGCAGACCAGACACAATTCTCCAATGGATTGGTATCCGAAGATTTTGGTGGCCATTGTGCGCTGAAAATGAAGCGAGGAACCTCATTTTGTAACCATTCTTGAACTGACCTCTTTTGCAAGTAAACACTATCATTTTGTTTGTCTACAAACTGCTGCAGTTCACCGATTTCGGCCAAGCGAAGCAACTCTTTAGCTCTTTTGAGTCTATTTTATTTCAGGTGCGGTGTATGTTCTTGCACTTTTTGGAATTTCAATGGCTTTACTCCTAGCCCATTTTTAATTATTTGCCGAATGGAATATTGCGATATGTTCAACTCACGAGCCAATTTTTGGCCATTGCCACGCGGGTTTCCGATCAAGTCGCTTCTTTACTTTTCGAACCATTTCTGCTGATGTTGATGTTTTCTTCCGTCTACTTCCTTGACGTCGGGCTATGCTACCAGTATCACGATAACGAGCGATGGTACGAGACACTAAAGATTTATTCACATATAAATGCTGGAGTCCTCTAACGATAACCACCTGTGGTTTTCCAGCCAAATATAATGAAACCAAACTATCCATCACAAATAAATATTTTTTCTTGAAAATTCTGACCAAAATGCTTTTGTACACTTGTAAACAATATAATGAACTGTCACTGGAATAATTTTGACAGCTGTCTGACGCGTGGCTTAGAAATGACAGCAGTCTGATATTAATTGCAGTTTTTTCATCTCACCCTGTACATAGCTTGATCGCTCAGCTCGGCGAGATAGGAAGATCCTATATGGGAATCCAATATCAAACGTATAATACCCCCAACACATTGTATTGTAGGGTATAAAAACCATACATGTATTAAGATATTTTAAAAGCTATGGAAATGATTTCACATAAGCATAAAAAAAGAGTGGATCTTCGATCAACTTTCCAAGAGCCCAATAATGAAAAATTCTGTTTTGCAGTAAATTTCAATTTCTACACCACCTGTATTTTGGGAGGCGTCAGAGTTCCCCCGCCCAAAATTGCTTCCTCGTTGTTTGGACATGTTTTTGATATAGCTTCCATAGATTTGAGGGTTTTGCCCCCGATTTGAGGGTTTTTATACCCTCCACCATAAATAGTATGGAGGGTATATTAAGTTCGTCATTCCGGTTCATCGAAATAATAGTTTTAGACCTATCAAAGTATATATATTCTTGATCTGCGTAAAATTCTAAGATGATTTAGCCATGTCCGTCCGTCCGTCCGTCTGTTGTAATCACGCTACAGTCCAAACGAATTAAGATATGGAGGTAAAATTTTGCACAGATCTGTCTTTTGTAGTTCGAAGATGGGTTATATCGGCCCACGATATCGTATAGCTCCCATATAACGGTACCCCCCGATATTCGGTATATTGAAGATTTTAGCCACATTTTTGAACAGAATTGTCTTCACAAGCAGTTCTTTGGGAGCGGTTTACCCCCTATTGTATAGTCCCCATAATACGGTACCCCGATATTCAGTATTTTTATGATTTTAGCCACATTCGGTATTTAAGATTTAAGATTCGGTTAAGATTTTGACCGAATTTTTAATTAATTTTATTTTTTTGAGAATTTCCTAATTCGATCCAAATGGTGGAGGGTATTCAAAGTTCGGTCCGGCCGAATTTACTGCTTTTTTACTTGTTTCCAATATTCTGTAAAAAATTGTCAACAGATTTTAATGTCATTTGGCATTTTGAAATATGAATACAATATACCTTCCTGCCAAAAAAAAAACTAATTCCGGGTAGAATCTATATCAAATTTAGGTCAGAAGTGTTCATCAATTTCGAAAATAATACCTCTTATGAAAGGTGAAGTGTCCAGTTTTCTTTAAACTTCCTATATAAAACAGCATTAGAATCCGCTTGAAGATGTATCGGTCCTCTCCTTCTGGAGCCTTTCTCACAAAAGGTCAAATTTTTGAAAAATCATAACTTTAGTAGAGCGATAAACTATTCCCCAGTCCTCTTCAAACACTACACTGTAGTATTTTGATTAGTGTAAATCTAGGTTGGACTGGTCTAATTTTTTAACTTTTCCCCCCAAAGGGGTATACATAAATAAGTGTTCAAATGCTGAGATTATGTATCTGTCGAAACACCGATTGAAACTTCCTAACTTGTTTAGCCTTGATTTGACCTTTCAGTACTGTGATAAACCGTCTTAACCCTTTTTCACATTATTTACTTTAATAGCACACCTCGTACACTTGAACATGTTTATACAACAAAAACACAACTGTATTTCGGACCATATCCTTCGTGTCGTAATGGGTTATTAAAACAAACAAAAACAATTCAATTCAAACCAATCATACCACTCATATCCTCTCGAATGGATCGCATAATGTTGACGGTCATGGTCAACGAACATTATTGTTGTTGTGTTGGTGTTGTCGTTCGTCGTCGTTGTGTCCGCACAATTGTTTGTGTCGACGAGCCCTTAGCGAAATGTTCACACATCCTGTGTGTAATATTCAAAGTGTTGCTTGGTTGGATGGTCTTAAATTGTATTAAATGATTTTAATTCGTTTTGGTTAAGTGAGTTTGGTTGTGTTTTTTTCTCCCCCTCCCTCTCTCTCTCTCTCTCTTCTTCACTCTTTCCTCTGGTTTCGTCAAAAAGGATGTTTAAACATTTATGTGAAATTACAAAGGATTATGAAGCATCAGGCTGTAAATGACAGAAATAGAATTCGGTTAAGTGTTTGCCAACCGGACAACAGGAACAACAGGGACAACGACCCTTTATCATGGACAAGTTCAACAAAAAAGATTGGGTGGGCGAGGACAAAAAAAAAAACGAAGTTGTGGGTCAACTGTAAACACAGTTGTTACAAGAGAAAACTCTTTTTGTGAATTTTGCTATTGTTTGGCACAAAAAACACGAAATTGCCATTAACTAGAAGTTGTAACTGAAGTGGTTGCAATTCTGCGGAGTAGACGAATACATCTTTGTAGAAGAAAAATATTCACAAGATAACCAAGTTTTGGGAAAATATATTTCGAAATTATTTTCATTATTCCCTTCAAGGTCCAGCGCATTTGCGTTAATTAGCTCCTCAAATCGGTCACTAACCTGAATCAACTGTATCCCCAGAAATTGCATTAAATCCAAAAAAAAAAACAGGCAACGTAAAAGTAATATTTTAACTGGTGGTTAATTTTGAAAGTTAATGGAGGGTAAACATAAAAACCTCATTTAATATAGAAAACTTTACCCTCATAAACAAATCGCACGTTCTTCAATTGAGTTCAGTCAGCAGCCCTATTTTTTTGTTGTAGCCTCTCTTTCTCTCTCTCACTTGACAGTCTTATAATTACGGATTACTTCCTGTATAAATACATCCAAACATCGCAATATTTGTGTAACAATTAGAGGGGTTGTTAGTACGTGCTTGCCAAAAAAAAGTCGTGTAAAACGAGGGGAGAATACATAAATGGGTGTGTGTGTATTTGTGAGTGAACAACAAGAAGAGGGTGAAAGGGAGAAATGTAAGAATTTTTGTTTTTTTCTCAATACTGGGAATTTAGATTTATATTTGGCACAAAATTAAAAAAAAAAAAAAACAGTAAAGAAAGCTCAAAAGTCGGGTGGGGCCGAAAATAATACCCTGCACCACTATGCATATTTAGTAGAGCTCTCGTAAAAAAGGTTCATATTGGGCATTTTTGAGCCCTATGGGATATCTGGTACAAAATATGATTATGGTAGAGTGCATATTCCGAAAGTTGGAGATTTAAACAACACATCGGATGAAACATATATATGGAGCTAGAGCTATATCGGAACCGATTTTCAGCAAGTTTCAAATGTTAACGTCTAGAATCAATTCGCTTGGAAGTGCAACATTTCACTCACTTTGGGCTGAAATTAGCCATTTGGTGCACAAGAAACCTAAAATCGGACGAAGATATATAAGTGAGCTTTATCCAAGTCTGAACCGATCTTGATAAAATTTGATCTATGAAAATTTGATTGTATCTGATATCTGGTGCTAAGTATCAGTCTTGGGAGTGCATATAACGAATGTAAGGGTTTTAAACACCAACATCGATGAAAAATATGTATGGGAGCTATAGCTATATCTGAACCGATTTTCACCAAATTTGAAGCACATGCTTGTAGGCTGAATTTGGTCGGATGTAGAAAAAATCCTCTCCATTTGGACTGGTATTAGTCATTTGGTGCACAAGAAACCTAAAATCGGATGAAGATATATATGGGAGCTATATCTAAATTTGGATCGATTTTCACCAATTTCAATAGGGTGCTTCCTTGAGCCAAAGAGCCAAAGTTATTTAGAAAATTTCATCTCAATCAAATAATAAATGAGACCTTCATTTTGTTTACCAAAATACATGGACAGACGGAAAAACATACATAAATCGACTAAAAATGTGATTCGATGCTGATCACCAAAAGGAACATGGGTCTATCTCCTTTCCTTCTCCATGTTACAAACAAATGCACAAAGACATGATACCCTTGCCACTATGTGGTGTAGGGTATACAAACGATACAAAAGAAATATTTTTTAGCAGAATCTTCAAAACTCCTTATTTTCTCAATTGGCTTTATTGGATTAAACGGTTGGTAGCAATATTCAAAAAATTCAATTTGTGGAGAAAATAAAATATAAAAAAAATATATAATAATTCAATATATTTAGTGCAGATAAAATGTAAATTCGACACCTTTCCTACAAGTCGACATATTCCCATGCCCTTCACCATATAATTGTATCTTACCAATTATACGACTCTGGAGGGCTTAAAAGTCAACCAAATACTTAAAATGGTTTTGGTTATGGTTTGTCATTATGTTGGGGAAATACGAAAATGTGCACCTGGATAGAGAACTATCAGCCAGTCAATCTTGCATCTATTGCGAACTCCACATACCAGCCATGAGAGATTTATTTTGTAAAATTTGTCTAAAATCATCCAAATAGCGAATATGGGGGTACAGTTATGTACCATACGAAAAAATGCATCTGCATAGAAAATCATCTGCCAGAGAAAAGGCTATTTGTTAAGAATTCCGTTAAAAAATACTGAATTCTACAAGGTGTAGACCTATATGTCCGCTGGGTACACATATTGCCAATGTACAGCGGGGCCGACCATATGATACTCTACAACATCATAATGTACTGCAAAACCTCCTTAGGTCCAAACATATTTTAGTCGACTATTTGAAATTATGCCATACTGTCCTGCCAAAATTTATATTTTTTTATACCCTCCACCATACTATGGAGGGTATATTAATTTTGTCATTCCGTTTGTAACTTCTCGAAATACTCACGTCAGACCAAACAAAGTATATATATTCTTGATCAGCGTAAAATTCTAAGACGATTTAGCTAAAATTTTGCACACATGTATATTTTGCCAGTAGGCAGGTTAAGTTCGTAAATGGGTTATGTAGGTCCAAGTTTTCATATAGCCCCCATATAACGGTAACTCTCGATATTCGGTATTTTGATGATTTTAGCGACATTATTCACCGGAATTGTTTCAAATTTGGCATTTGAAGTTCGTAATGGATACTACAGCCTAAGACAGAAAATTATCTGTGCAGGTCCACGTCTTCGTATAGCCCCCATATTACGGTACCCCCCCCCATATTCGGCATTTTTATGATTTTAGCCACATTCGGTATTTACGATTTAAGATTCGGTAAAGATTTTAACCGAATTTTTAATTAATTTTATTTTTTTGAAAATTTCCTAACTCGATCCAAATGGTGGAGGGCATTCAAAGTTCGGCCCGGTCGAATTTACTGCTTTTTTACTTGTTTTCAATATTCTGTATTTTGTCAACGGATTTTAATGTAATTTGGCATTTTTAAATATGAATGCAATATACCTTCCTGCCAAAAACTGGGGTAAATTTTATATCAAATTTAGGTCAGAAATGTTCATCAATTTCGAAAAATAATACCTCTTATGAAAGCTGAAGTGTCCAGTTTTCTTCAACCGTACTATATTAAACAGCATTAGAATTCGCTTAAAGATGTGTCGGTCCACTCCTCCTGTAGCCTTTCTCACAAAGGATCAAATTTTTCAATAATCATAACTTTAGTAAAGCGCGAAACAATTCCCCAGTTCTCTTCAAACACTACACTGTAATATTTGAACTAGTGTAAATTTAGGTTGGACAGGTCTAACATTTTTAACTCTTCCCCCCAAAGGGGTATACACAAATAAGTGTTCAAATGCTGAGATTTTGTATCTGTCGAAACACCGATTGAAACTTTCCAACTTGTTTATCCTTTGATTTGACCTTGTCTTAACCCTTTTTCACATTATTTACTTTAATAGCACACCTCGTACACTTGAACATGTTTATACAACAAAAACACAACTGTATTTCGGACTATATCCTTCGTGTCGTATTGGGTTATTAAAACAAACAAAAACAATTCAATTCAAACCAATCATACCACTCATATCCTCTCGAATGGATCGCATAATGTTGACGGTCATGGTCGAGGAACATTATTGTGTGTTTGTGTTGTCGTTCGTTGTCGTTGTGTCCGAACAATTGTTTTTGTCGACGAGCCCTTAGCGAAATGTTCACACATCCTGTGTGTAATATTCAAAGTGTTGCTTGGTTGGATGGTCGGTTGGATGGTCTTAAATTGTATTAAATGATTTTAATTCGTTTTGGTTAAGTGAGTTTGGTTGTGTTTTTTTCTCCCCCCCTCTCTCTCTCTCTCTCTCTCTCTCTCTTCTTCACTCTTCTTCACTCTTTCCTCTGGTTTCGTCAAAAAGGATGTTTAAACATTTATGTGAAATTATAAAGGATTATGAAGCATCAGGCTGTAAATGACAGAAATAGAATTCGGTTAAATGTTTGCCAACCGGACAACGACCCTTTACCATGGACAAGTTCAACAAAAAAGATTGGGTGGGCGAGGCTAGAACAAAGGAAGTTGTGGGTCAACTGTAAACACAGTTGTTACAAGGGAACACTCTTTTGGTAAATTTTCTATTGTTTGGCACAAAAAACACGAATTTGCCATTAACTAGAAGTTGTAACGGAAGTGGTTGCAATTCTGCGGAGTAGACGAATACATCTTTGTAGAAGAAAAATATTCACAAGATAATCAAGTTTTGGGTAAACATATTTCGAAATCATTTTCATTATTCCCTTCAAGGTCCAGCGCATTTGTGTTTATTACCTCCTCAAATCGGTCACTAACCTGAATCAACTGTATTCACCAATATTGCATTAAATAAAAAAAAAACTAGCAACGTAAAAGTAATATTTTAACTGGTGGTTAATTTTGAAAGTTAATGGAGGGTAAACATAAAAACCTCATTTAATATGGAAAACTTTACCCTCATAAAAAAATCGCACGTTCTTCAATTGAGTTCAGTCAGCAGCCCTATTTTTTTGTTGTAGCCTCTCTTTCTCTCTCTCACTTGACAGTCTTATAATTACGGATTACTTCCTGTATAAATACATCCAAACATCGCAATATTTGTGTAACAATTAGAGGGGTTGTTAGTACGTGCTTGCCAAAAAAAAGTCGTGTAAAACGAGGGGAGAATACATAAATGGGTGTGTCTGTATTTGTGAGTGAACAACAAGAAGAGGGTGAAAGGGAGAAATGTAAGAATTTTTGTTTTTTTCTCAATACTGGGAATTTAGACTTATATTAGGCACTGCAAAATTAAAAAAAGTAAAGAAAGTCCTAAAGTCGGGCGGGGCCGACTTCATGATACCCTACACCACTTTGCTAATTTAGTAGAGCTCCACATAACAATTAAAAGTTTTTATGGGAGAATTCAATCATACACGCTATGATTATAATTATAACTTAAAGTTCAAAGGACTAAATATGCCGAAGCATTTGTATATTTTAAATTCGGACTTGTATTGCCCATTTGGTGCAAAATTAATTTGAAATCAGATATATGGGATAAAATTTGGCAAAGATATTTCTGAGCTGTATTCGATATATTTCCCAGAATATCGTTGTTACGGAGTGCATATTACGGCTGTGGGTAACAAATACAACGAATCGATTGAACAATATATATGGGAGCTACACCTATATGTTAACCGATCTTCACCAAATTTGGCATACTACCTTCTAGATTCAATTCGGTCGTATGTGCCGAATTCCATCCCATTTGGGGATGGGACGTTTGGTGCACAATAAAAGGTAAATCGGACGAAGCTATATATGGGAGCTATATTCAAATCTGAACCGATCTCGATAAAATTTAGCAAAGGTATTTCTGAGCTACATTTGATATATTTCCCCCAATATTTTTGTTACAGAATGCATATTACAGCTGTGGAGGACGAAAATAACAGATCGCATGAACAATATATATGGGAGCTATATCTGAACCGATTTCGATCAAATTTGGCATAGTAGTTTCCCAAGCCTAATTTGGTTGTATGTGCAAAATTCCATAATATTCGGGCTGTATTACACTTTTGGTACACAATAAAAGGCAAATCGGACGAGGATATATGTGGGGCTATATTTAAATTTTACCGATTATCTCCAATTTCGATAGGGTTCGTCCTTGGGCCAAACAAATGATTTGTGCAAAATTTCATCTCAATCGGATAATAAATGCGACCTGCATTTTGTGCACAAGAATACATGCACAGACGGACGGACTGACATGCATAAATCAACTCAGGAAGTGATTATATGGAGATCCTCAAAAGTAACTATGGGTCTATCTCGCTTCCTTCTCCATCTTACAAACAAATGCACAAAGACAAAATGTCCTTACCACTATCTGCTGTAGGGTAAAAAACAGTAAGGAAATCCCAAAAGTCAGGCGTGACCGACTTTTTTATACCCTACATCACTATGTATATTTAGTAGAGCTCTCGTAAAAAAGGTTTATATTGGGCATTTTTGGGCCCTATGGGATATCTGGTACAAAATATGATTATGGTAGAGTGCATATTCCGAAAGTTGGAGATTTAAACAACACATCGGATGAAACATATATATGGAGCTAGAGCTATATCGGAACCGATTTTCAGCAAGTTTCAAATGTTAACGTCTACAATCAATTCGCTTGGAAGTGCAACATTTCACCCACTTTGGGCTGAAATTAGCCATTTGGTGCACAAGAAACCTAAAATCGGACGAAGATATATAAGTGAGCTTTATCCAAGTCTGAACCGATTTTGATAAAATTTGATCTATGAAAATTTGATTGTATCTGATATCTGGTGCTAAGTATCAGTCTTGGGAGTGCATATAACGAATGTAAGGGTTTTAAACACCAACATCGATGAAAAATATGTATGGGAGCTATAGCTATATCTGAACCGATTTTCACCAAATTTGAAGCACATGCTTGTAGGCTGAATTTGGTCGGATGTAGAAAAAATCCTCTCCATTTGGACTGGTATTAGTCATTTGGTGCACAAGAAACCTAAAATCGGATGAAGATATAAATGGGAGCTATATCTAAATTTGGAACGATTTTCACCAATTTCAATAGGGTGCTTCCTTGAGCCAAAGAGCCAAAGTTATTTAGAAAATTTCATCTCAATCAAATAATAAATGAGACCTTCATTTTGTTTACCAAAATACATGGACAGACGGAAAAACATACATAAATCGACTAAAAATGTGATTCGATGCTGATCACCAAAAGGAACATGGGTCTATCTCCTTTCCTTCTCCATGTTACAAACAAATGCACAAAGACATGATACCCTTGCCACTATGTGGTGTAGGGTATACAAACGATACAAAAGAAACATTTTTTAGCAGAATCTTCAAAACTCCTTCTTTTCTCAATTGGCTTTATTGGATTAAACGGTTGGTAACAATATTCAAAAAATTCAATTTGTGGAGAAAATAAAATATAAAAAAAATATATAATAATTCAATATATTTAGTGCAGATAAAATGTAAATTCGACACCTTTCCTACAAGTCGACATATTCCCATGCCCTTCACCATATAATTGTATCTTACCAATTATACGACTCTGGAGGGCTTAAAAGTCAACCAAATACTTAAAATGGTTTTGGTTATGGTTTGTCATTATGTTGGGGAAATACGAAAATGTGCACCTGGATAGAGAACTATCAGCCAGTCAATCTTGCATCTATTGCGAACTCCACATACCAGCCATGAGAGATTTATTTTGTAAAATTTGTCTAAAATCATCCAAATAGCGAATATGGGGGGTACAGTTATGTACCATACGAAAAAATGCATCTGCATAGAAAATCATCTGCCAGAGAAAAGGCTATTTGTTAAGAATTCCGTTAAAAAATACTGAATTCTACAAGGTGTAGGCCTATATGTCCGCTGGGTACACATATTGCCAATGTACAGCGGGGCCGACCATATGATACTCTACAACATCATAATGTACTGCAAAACCTCCTTAGGTCCAAACATATTTTAGTCGACTATTTGAAATTATGCCATACTGTCCTGCCAAAATTTATATTTTTTTATACCCTCCACCATACTATGGAGGGTATATTAATTTTGTCATTCCGTTTGTAACTTCTCGAAATACTCACGTCAGACCAAACAAAGTATATATATTCTTGATCAGCGTAAAATTCTAAGACGATTTAGCTAAAATTTTGCACACATGTATATTTTGCCAGTAGGCAGGTTAAGTTCGTAAATGGGTTATGTAGGTCCAAGTTTTCATATAGCCCCCATATAACGGTAACTCTCGATATTCGGTATTTTGATGATTTTAGCGACATTATTCACCGGAATTTTTTCAAATTTGGCATTTGAAGTTCGTAATGGATACTACAGCCTAAGACAGAAAATTATCTGTGCAGGTCCACGTCTTCGTATAGCCCCCATATAACGGTACCCCCCGATATTCGGTATTTTGATGATTTTAGCGACATTATTTAACGGAACCGTTCCAAATTTGGTACTTGAAGTGCGTAATAGATACTGCAGCAGAAAACAGAAAATGGACCATGTAGGTCCACGTCTTCGTATAGGCCCCATATACCGTACCCCCCGATATTCAGTATTTTGATGATTTTAGCGACATTATTTACCGGGATTGTTTTAAATTTCACATTTGAAGTTCGTAATGGATACTTCAGCCCATGCCAGAAAATTGTCTGTGCAGGTCCACGTCTTCGTATAGCCCCCATATAACGGTACCCCCTATATTCGGTATTTTGATGATTTTAGCTACATTATAAACAAATTTTTCTTCAAGTTTCGCATTTAAATGTTGTAATAACTTATGACAAAAGTTGCCTATGCAGGTATACGTCGTCGTATAGACATTCGGTATTTTTAAGATTTTAACAGAATTTTAAAGGATTTTTTTTTATTTTATTTATTTATTTATTTTTTTTTTTTTTTGGAAATTGCCAAATTAGTACCAAATGGTGGAGGGTATTAAAAGTTCGGCCCGGCCGAACTTACAGCTTTTTTACTTGTTATATTTTCCTTATATTTATAATTTATGTCGTGCTTTCATACAAAATGTCTGGTCCATTTTAGCTGCTAATTAGAATTCAAGGGTCGTGCAAAATGCTACACTTCTGCGCTGTCCTATACCCTAACCCCATGCAAAATTCCGTGCCGATTGGTTTTTAATTGTGACCTGTGGAGCAAGATCAGGAAAGTTTTAATATTTGGTCCATTTGAACCCCTAAAAATACATCTTGAGAAATAAAAGGCTTTAATTCTGACCCTAACTTAATGCCCATGCAATACTCTTGAAAATCGGACGATAATTGCGACGATTACTAAACGTAAAATTCAATATTGTAAGTCAAATATGAAAAATCGTAAAAAAAACATTTTGGTGAGAATTTTCCAGAGAAAAAGTTATTCGTGATGGAACTCTAGCGTGATAGTGTAATTTCTTTCTATTTGGCTGGAAAACCACAAATGGCTATCGTTAGAGCACTCTCGCATTTAAATGTGAATAAATATTTTCTGTCTCGTACCATCGCTAGTTACCGTGATACTGATAGCGAAGCCCGCCGTCAAGGAAGTGGACGGAAGAAAACAACAACATCAGCAGAAATAGTTCGAAAAGTAAAGAAGCGACTTGATCGAAACCCGCATCGCTGTGGCCGAAAAATGTATCGTGAGCTGAACATATCGCAATATTCCATCCGGCAAATATTGAAAAATGAGCTCGGGGTGAAACCACCGCAACAGAAAATAGACTCAAAGGAGCTAAAGAGTTGCTTCGTTTGGCCGAAAGTGGTGAAGTCGTGAATTTTGTTTTCTCCGATGACAAACAAATATAAAGATCGTGTTTACTTGCCAAAGAGTTCAGGTGACAAGCTGCACCTTCGGTTGGGTACCAGAACTCAAGCGGCGGCCATGGTGGTCGCTCTCCGCTCGTATTAATCGACGCGTAAATATTCTGGGGAGTGTATTAAAGCCTTGGGCACGCAAATATTTTGCCCGCAGACCTTTTTAATTCCACCAGGACTCAGCACCATCGCACTCAAGTGCCTCGCTTCATTTCCGGCGCACAATGGCCACCAAAATCTCCGGATACCAATCCAGTGGACTATTGTATCTGGAGGGCGCTTCGCCGGGAATGGGCCAAAATACCGCAGAGCAACATTCGGGAAGCGTGTGACGGTTTCATTGGCCGTGTGAAGGCCATAATTCGTGCCAAAGGTGACCAATTCGAACAAATCTAAACTTATTTTAAAATTTGATGCTATTTCCGACATTTTTTGCTTCATTCAATAAAATAAAAGAAAATGTAAAAATTATGGCCTTTGACTTTGTTGCAGTTTTCTTATCTCACCCTGTATGTGGAAGATATAGCTATATCTTAACTGATTTCCACCAAATTGTATATACTGTCTTCCACAATGTTTTCCTTCGTATGTGCCAGAATATTTTAAATTCGGGCTTATATTAAAAATTTGCACACATGAGCTTGAAATTGAGTAAAGATATATATGGGAGCTGTATCTAAATCCGAACCGATCTTGATAAAATATAATGATTGTAATTCTGAGCTGCATGTAATATTTTTTCTCCAATATCATTGCTACAGAGTGCATGTTTCGGGTATGGAGGACAAAAATAACAAATCGGATGAACAATATATATGAGAGCTAAAGCTATATCTAAATCGATTTCCAACAAATTTGACATACTTGTTTCGGGCGATGTTGTGTGTGGGATCTACACCTAAATGTTGATCAATTTATTCCGAATTGCAACAGGGTTTTGTCCTTAGGCCAAACAACTGATTTGTGCAAAATTTCCTCTCGATAGGACAATAAATGCGCCCTGTACTTTGTCTACAAAAATACATGGACGGACAGACATGCGTGCATTGTCTCAAAATGTTCAACGACGATCCAAATCTAACCCCATGCTAAATTCCCAACGTGTGGTCTATAATTGTGACCAATAGAGCAACTGCAAAATCAAGCAATTCTGGTCTGGTTCATTTTAACAATAGACATATATTCTGACCCCCTAACCCCAATTCTATTCATAATTTTGTGAGACTTGTAGAGTGATTACAAATGAACATAGACAGACGGACGGTTGACACACAAAACTAGATCGACTCAGCTCGGCGAGATAAAATTATCCACATATAACATGGGTCTAGCCAATATTTCACAGTGTTACAAACTTTAAGGCCCAATCAAACTTATAGTGCACACCCAGCGTTGTAGGGTACAACTATTGGAAACTGTGCTTAAAACATAAGTTTTGTTTGTTTTTTTTTTTTTTTTTTAATCACAGACAACAATCAGCACCTGAATCTACAGTTTTCAATTAAAAATCATTTTCCCTTTTAACACTTGAACTCTCCCCCAATAAATGTAGTTTTGTTTAAAAAAAAAAAAAACAATAAAATTAATTAATAATAAATTTAAATACAGATAAGGGTGAAAAAGGCTAGAAAACAGGGTACAATCATATTAATATAATGGCAATTTGCAGTAAGGGGGAAGAGAAACATAAAAATCAGATAGCAAAAAATGAATTGTGTGAATAAAATCTGTTGCAAAATGCAAAGGGGTGAAATATAAGGGAGTAAAAATTAGGGTAAATCATTTCGGTAGATAAGCATTTAAATTTAAAATTTAAAAAATTTAAATTTAAAATAAATGTATATGTAAAACAACTTTGAGTGATAAGTAGAATGTGTGTAAGTGTCCTACGAAAATTTATAGTAAAAATTGCTAAGAAGGACCCTTTTAAATTTTCGAATAATTGGTGTAAAATCTATATTAATAAAAGAGTAAAATAATTGGCTGACTGACTTAATGATAACGATTCATCAACGCCCAGACAAAGCCAGAATCTTGAAATTTTGGTTAACGGTCACTCTTGGTCCGAAGGTGTCAGATACGGCTGGGTTTTTGGAAATTCGTACGAAAAATACCAAAAGGAACTATATACCCTTTTTTATTTGACGAAACAGTAGAGCTAGAAGTCTTAAATTTAGAATGAGGATCACTGATGGAGGAACTATAAGAGTGCGAAAAGTACTAAAATGTACTGCATTTTGTACCATTTCGTACCATATGAATGGTTAGAGCTAAAAGCTTTGAATATAAATAAAAATTGAAATTGGAATCTAGGTTGAGGAGAAGGGTTGATGTAAAGAGGTAGTTTTGGAAATATGTACTCATGTATACGAAAAGTACTAAACGGTACAAAATTTAATACAATTTGAATTTGGGGGAATGGATGGAACTAGAAACCTGGAATTTAAAATTAATATTATTGGCGGAGTATAAAATTGGGATATGGAGATAGTTCTCTAAATTTGTACTTATGTGCACGAAAAATACTAAATGGTACTAAATTTGATATAATTTGGGATTGGGATGAATCGATAGACCAGGAATGCTGAAATTTGCAAATAAAATTATTATTGTATTGTAGGACTGTGGAATGTGGGTAATTTAGGAAATTCGTACTTATGTGTACTAAATGGTACTTAATTTGGTACAATTTATATTTTGGTAAACTGATAGAGTTTGGATTTCCGAATTTTGGAAATAAGACTACTGTTGTTTTGTAGGATTGGTGTACGTAGGAAATTTTGAAAATTGATACCTTTGTGTACTAAGTGATACCAAACCAACCTTCTGGTCTTCTATGAGAAGACCAACCTTCTGGGCTTCTATGAGAAGACCAACCTTCTGGGCTTCTACGAGAAGACCGCTCTTCTGGTCTTCTACGAGAAGACCAACCTTCTGGTCTTCTAGATTAACCTTCTGGTCTTCTGTGAGTAGACTAACCTTCCTGTCTTCTGTGAGAAAATCAACCTCCTGGTCGTCTGTGCGAAGACCAACCCTCTAGTCTTCTGTGAGAAAACCAACTTTCTGTTCTTCTATGAGAAGACCAACCTTCTGGTCTTCTATGAGAAGACCGCTATTCTGGTCTTCTATGAGAAGACCGCTATTCTGGTCTTCTATGAGAAGACCTTTAAGTCTTATATTGGAAGACTTCATGGCCTTCTGTAAAAAGACTTTCTGCCCTTTTAAAACACTTTCTGGTCTTCTATAAAAGTCCCATTGGTCTTGTATAAAAGGACCCTCACGTATTCTATAAGATCTTCTGTTTTTTTTTAAGGAGACTCTCTGGTCATCTATAAAAAGACCTCTTCGTCTTCTATAAGAAGGACCTACGGCCTCGTATAAAAACATTTTCTCCTCTTCTATGTGACGATTTTCCGGCCTTATATGAGACGACCTTTGTGTTTACTTTTACAGTAAAACCTGTTTTTCAATACTAATGCCATGTTTACGTTAGAACTTTTTGTAGGGTTAACCTTCTTTGAGAGGATTTATTTGAAGTAAAAGTAATGGATATGACAATTTAAATCCAAATCCAGTGGGTTAACCCTCATATATATAAACGTACTATAAGACATCCTAGACTTTTAAAATGTTTGTGAACCGATAGAGCTGGAATTCTGACATTTGGGTTTAGGGTTGTGAGTTGTTTTGGAAATTCGTACTAAAAAAGTACGAATAATACCAAATAGTTCTAAATTTGTTATTTATGGTAGAAATAGAGCAGGAATTCTATAATTTGATATTTGAATCCCTTATTGTGGTGTAGGGTTGGCATATGGATTTGAAAGTAAATGCTAAAATTAAATTTTTATATTAGGGGAAGGGAAAGATCTGAAAACCTGAAATGAATGTGTATTGAAATTAGTCCAATTATAATATTAATTAATAATTCCGCATAGGAAGTAGTGGACATTTGCTAGTATAATATAAAGTGGAGGTTTTTAGAAATTAGTACAGAAAAATTCAATACTTCAAGATATGAGAATAGATAGAGTTTTTGAACATTTGTACAAAAATGTACTAAATAGTACAACATTTATTATTATAGCTAGAACTTTATTAAAAATATAATATGTTGGTACAAAGATGCGAGTGCATACCTGAACTTTTGTAAATATGAACTGATATAATAACAAGTCTTCTATGGATGTTGGCTTTCTTTCTTTTAAGAGGGAGCAATTATTTTTTAAAGAAAATTGGGTCGTAGAGCGTAATGGGATACTTTGCAACAGAACCTTGTCGAAGTCTGTAAATATTAGCATGAACACGCTTAATAGATAAGTCGCCTTGGGACATCCTTCCTTCCTGCCCACAAATCCTTTTCACATCTAAATATCCCACACAATATTTATGCTCGCGTATAAAATTGAATAAATTATGTAAAATAAATTAATACTCGACTGGATAAATTGTTAAGACTTTTATTTATCAACAAAATCTTATGAAAGGCATAACCCTCACTCAGGCTTACTATGAGCCAAAAAGGACTCAAGTGTAAACATACACATCCATGCGAGCATACATTCCTAGACAATAAAATAAAATAATGGTTATAAAGTAAATCATCAGACCTAGACATATGTACACATGTATGTGCATGTGTGTGTGTGTGTGTGCACATTTCTACGTGTCGAATTGTTTACAATGAAAATATCTCTTTGTCTCTCTGTGCAAAACGGGAATATGCCTACCAGGCAAAGGAAACTCGAAATGATTTGTGAACGGAACAACGATATGGAAGGGAAGGGCAAAGGAAGTAGGCAAACAAAATAAATTAAGATTGAAATATAACATACGATTTTTGTATTGTCTGAAGAGAAGGCATACTTGCGAACACACACATACATTCATACAAACAGATATACAATTTAATAGACGCCTTGAGACAAAATCTTGGCACTAAACGACAATGCATAAAATCATACACAAGTATCCTTAGGAGCAATACAATATCAGTCGAAACAACATTGAGTTCATAAAATGGTTGGTCCAGGAAAATTTAACACTTTTTAACACAGTAGAATCGTTGAAGGATAAATAAGTTATGTGTTGCTGTTAATTTAAAGTTGTGATTTTAAAAGTTAACTTTTGAAGATGACGAAAGTTAAAAGAAGCTTCGGAAATGTAATTCAGAATGCTTTTGTATCCACATAGATTACACTTTTCTAACCCATTGTCATTCCATTTGCAACAGCTCGGAAACACCACCAGATAAATATATTATTGATCATTAAGAAGATCTAAATCGATTTAACTATTTACATCTGTCATAGCCAATTATCCGTCAAAAAAGGTGGTGCCTATTACTCGCACAAACCCCAAGTGCCAAGTTTGAGATAATTCTGTAAAAAAAAGTGGCTAAATCATGAAAATACTGAATATTGTGACGGTACTACCTACACGGAGTATGTACGATGATGTGGACCTATATGGGTAATTTTCAGCCGCAGGAGGAAAAACCCATTACGAATTCAAAATACTAAATTTTAATGGAAGAGTAAATTGATTGACTGAATACTGGACATCCACATACCTAACAGAGATCAGGAAAACTCTACGAAATATTGAACATTAGAAACTCAATAAAGACGGTAGCGTCTTCAAGGCAGAGATTTTTGCTGTCGGGAAAGCCTTAGAATTGCTGATGAATCGAAAAGCTGAACTAAAGAGACCCGTGACAATATATATATATCGATAGTCATTCGACCCTAAAAGTACTAACTTCATCCACCATAAAATCTATGGTAGTTCTGGAGTACAGTATTGCTCTGGAAGAAGAGTGAAGTACTT
Source organism: Musca domestica (assembly GCF_030504385.1). Classification (NCBI taxonomy): domain Eukaryota; kingdom Metazoa; phylum Arthropoda; class Insecta; order Diptera; family Muscidae; genus Musca; species Musca domestica. The sequence goes on along the minus strand of NW_026712238.1, from coordinate 12,753,454 downwards.
TATTAAGCTTTGCTGGTTTCCTGGTCACAGTAGCATTTCTGGCAATGAAGCTGCAGGGTATTTGGCAAGAAGTGGTTCCGCGTCAACCGATCTAGAGATTGAGAGCTCGGTGAAGCTAGATAAATGTTATTCTGGGAAATTCCAACATATTTGGCTAAATGCAAGGGGCTGTATTGCATCCAAGAAAATTTTGCCGGTGACCTCCGAAAGGAGATTTCTATCACTCACTTACATGGTGAAATCTAACCTTAAACTTGTGGTAGATTTAATCACAGGTCACTGTAATATCAGGGCCATGAACTTTAAGTGGAGGCGGGGGCTGACGATACTGACTATTGTAAGCTTTGTCAAGACGAGGAAGATATAGAAACTGTGGAACAATTACACTGTCATTGTCCAACTCTTTTTGAAGCCAGACAGAGGCTCACGGATAATTAAACTCTGCATGGCCTGTCTTCATTGATTAAAACGAGCGGAGAGCGGCCATCGGCTGTTGTGGCGGCCCGCACCATCACCATGGCCGGCGCTTGAGTTCTGGTGCACATTTTCAGCTGACCTCTTTGACAGGTAAACACAATCATTTTGTTTGTTTACAAACTGCTGGACAACGAATGTTTTCTCATCGGAGAAAACCAAATTCAAGCGAATCAACTCTTTAGCTCTTTTGAGTCTATTTCCTTTCTGTTGCTGTGTAAGTTCTTGCTCTTTTTGGAATTGCAATGGTTTTACCCTGAGCTCATATTTAAATATTTGCCTAATGGAATATTGGGATATCCTTCGGCCACTGCAACGCGGGTTTCGATCTTTATTTTTCGAACCATTTCTGCTGATGTTGCTGTTTTCTTGCGTCCACTTCCTTGACGTCGGACTACGATACCAGTATCACGGTAACGAGCGATGGTACGAGACACAAAAGATTTTTTCACATTTAAATGCTGGAGTGCTCCAACGATAGCCACTTGTGGATTTCCAGTTAAATACAAAGAAATCACACTATCACGCTTGAATTCCATCACGAATAACTTTTTTTGGAAAATTCTTCTTCTTTTTGTACGCTTGTAAACAATATAATGAGCTGTCACTATAATAATTTTAACAGCTGTCGGACGAGTGTGCAGCGAAATGGCAGCAGTCTGCAGTTGGTTGCGGTTTTTTTTATCTCACTTTGAATATGGGAGCTCTATCTAAGTTTTGACCGATTATCTCCAATTTCACTAGGGTTCGCCTTGAGTCAAAAAGGACCTATGGGTCTATCTCTTTTCCGTTTGGAACGAACGAATTTTAACCAACTTGAAGCTAAAGTTCGTTATTTTTTGCCAAAATATATTGTGTTTTCGAATTTGAATACCCTCTACTATTTGGTACAAATTTAGCAATTTTCAAAAAATTAAAAATACCGAATGTAGCCATATATTAGGGTCTGTACGACGACGTGAACCCACATACGCAACTTTTGTCATAGGCCTCCACAGACAATTTTTTGTCATAGGCCGTAGTATTCATTACGAACTTCAAATACTTAATTTGAAACAATTCCGGTAAATAATGTCGCTAAAATCATCAAAATACCGAATATCGGCAGGTACCGTTTTATGGGATCTATACAAAGATGGCCCATTTTCAATACCAGAAGTCCTGCAGACAGACATTTGAGTAAATTCTTGTCAACGTACTTCATCTCGTTCGGAAGCTAGAGTGATTTCCATAGACGGACGGACATTGTTAAGTCGACATAGAATTTTATGCTGATCAAGAATATATATATATACCTTGTGGGGTCTAAAATGTATATTTCGTGGTGTTACAAACGGAATGACAAACTTAATATACCCTCCATACTATGGTGGAATGTATAAAAATATGAATCTGAATCGAGATATTCATCAATTTCATTAGAGGTTGCTCTTGGGTCAAACATATGAACTGTGTCAAATTTTTCTCTCAATCGGACAATGAATACTTACAAAAAAAGACCACGGTCAGACGGGCGGAGGCACAGACATAACCATAAGAGCAGATTATCTAAGAGGGCATCTCTACTAGTCCTTTTTGGAAGGAATTTTTGCTCATTATTTATCTACCAACCCACTGTGCGCCTTAACAAAATAATGTTTTAACAACATAAAATGAAATTGCCACAATACAATGATCAAAACACACAGACATGCACACGCATTGTCTTTCGCATCTACCACATTCCATATAATGTCCTTTTTATATCAAATTGAGTAAGTTAGTATGCGTGAGTGTGTGTGTGCGTGCGTTCGTACGTTCGTGTGTTGATGAATGTGAGCATGTGTATTTATTGGCATGCGTGCGTATAAAAGTGTAACTTCCAATGTTTATAAATTATAAATGAAAATCTATATGAGTACATTTGTGTGCGTTCGTGTGTGTGTTTGTGCTTCATCCTCCGCATACAAGTGTTGAGAACTGTAGAGATTTTACCACAGATAAACGGTAACCGAAGGCTGTTGGCAAGGAAGTGATGAAGAGAGAGGGAGAGAAAGTGTGTGGACGGGGGTAAATCTTTCACCCAAACGTCTGTTTGTGTATTTTGTATATTGAAGTTCATGATACCCGGAGCTTTAAGTGTGTGCATATGTGCATATGTGTGTGTGCACAATTTTATTTAGGGATAAATGTTAATTTTTAGATCAATACAATTTAAGATATTGACTTTAAATGTTATTTGGTCACACGCACGCACGTATACACATACGAAGGAGTATGAGATGTGAAGCAGGGTGGGAAAGGGGGAAAAGGATGACCTGCTTATGATGGCTGAGGTAAGGGGCGATGACTCAACCCTTGAAAATATTGATTTGTTCAACTCATGACATGATGGTGGTCAAACGAGGTTACATTTATGTGTTATGGCACACGACACACTTCTTTGATGTTTTATGGCAATAAAGGAGACGACCGTAGGGCGTAATGTTTTCGCAAAGGTTGATGTTGGTGAGGGCAGGGGAGGTCTATAACAACAACTCATGGTATTTAATGTTAAGTTATTATTTATTGCCTTCGTTTGTTTTGTGTTGAAGAATATTGAAATTAATTTAGTTTTCAATGCTTACCAATAAAGGGGAAAAATCAATGGATTTAACTGCTTGATGTTGGAGGGCGGTCAAGAAAATTCCTATTTGCGGTAGTTTTTCAACAACACTTTTTTGTTGGGAGGGCCAAGAAGTGAATAATATTTCGAAATATAAATCCTTGATTCGCCAGCATCATATGTTAAGGAGCTGATTCCATCTAGTGTACGTCCGTCTTTCCATATTAATTTGTTAATAATCTACCAGTGTTTATTATCATCAGAAACTCTCGAAATTTAATTGCGGTCAGGAATATTTTTTCTTATTTAACAGTGTTTTAGGAAGGAGGAGCTAGAATTCCAAAAGAAACCAACCATACCTAACGGGCAATGTTCAGCGTGTGAAAAAAACCAAATTTTTTGAAAAAAAAATTAAAATTTCCATTTAACCGCTTTAAGTTTATTGCCGAAAATCACTGACCACTAAAATCACATGTACATAAAAAGCGCACTTCTAACCTTTAGTTTGGTGTTTGTGTGTACAATTCTGCTCTATTTTAGATATACAGGGTGAAATAAAAAAAAACTGCAAAAAAGTTAAACGCCACAATTTTGACATTTTTTTAATTGCCAATGAAACCGTCACACCTTGCCCGAACGCCGTTCTGCGGAATTTTGGCCCATTCTCGGCGAAGCGCTTGCTTGAGGTGATCGACATTTTGGTGTTTTTTTAGTGCCAACCTGCCCAAGGCTTTAATACACAGGGTGAGATGAAAAAACTGCAACCACCTTCAGACTGCTGTCATTTCTAAGCCACTCTTCCGACAGCTGTTAAAATTATTCCAGTGACAGCTCATTATATTGTTTACAAGCGAAGAAAAGCATTTTGGTGTGATTTTTCCAGACAAAAAAAGTTTTCGTGATGGAATTCAAGCGTGATAGTGTGATTTCTTTATATTTGGCTGGAAATCCACAAGTGGCTATCGTAGAGCAGTCCAGCATTTAAATGTGAATAAATCGTTTGTGTCTCGTACCATCGCTCGTTTCCGTGATACTGGTAGAGTATACCGACGTCAAGGAAGTGGACGGAAGAAAACAGCAACATCAGCAGAAATGATTCGAAAAGTAAAGAAGCGACTTGATCGAAACCCGCTTGGCAGTGGCCAAAAAAATGGCTCGTGAGCTGAACATATCACAATATCCCATTTGGCAAATATTGAAAAATGAGCTCGGGGTAAAGTCAATGAAATTCCAAAAAGTGGAAGAACTTACACCGCAACAGAAAAAAATAGCCTCAAAAGCGTTAAAGAGTTGCTTCGCTTGGCTGAAAGTGGTGATCTGCTGAATTTGGTTTTTTCCGCTGAGAAAACATTTGTTTGTAAACAAAAAAATGATCGTGTTTACTTGCCAAAGAGGTCAGCTGAAAATGTGCACAATCGGTTGACCAACAGAACTCAAGCGCCGGCCATGACGATGGTGTGGACCGCCATAACACCCGATGGTCGCTCTCCGCTCCTATTAATCGACCGTGGCATCTGAATAAATGACGAATATTATCGCGAAAATATTCTGGAGGGAGTATTAAAGCCTTGGGCACGCAAACATTTTGGCCGCAGACCTTGGACATACCAACAGGACTCAGCACCATCGCACTCAGCACGCGCCACCCAAGAATGGTTACAAAATGAGATTCCTCGCTTCATTTCCAGCGCACAATTTCCACCAAAATCTCCGGATACCAATCCGTTGGACTATTGTGTCTGGAGTATTTTGGAAAGCAAGGTTGGCAGTAAAAAATACCAAAGTGTCGATCACCTCAAGCAAGCGCTTCGCCGGGAATGGGCCAAAATACCGCAGAGCAACATTCGGGCAGCGTGTGGCGGTTTCATTGGCCGTTTGAAGGCCATAAATCGTACCAAAGGTGACCAATTCGAACAAATCTAAACTTATTCCACAACTTGATGCTATTTCCGACATTTGTTGCTTTCATTAAAAAAAAAAAAAAAATGTAAAAATTATGGCGTTTGACTTTGTTGCAGTTTTTTTTATCTCGCCCTGTATATCTTCGTTCGAATTCAATTTTATTTTTAGCCTAACGAATTCAGCCTAGAAGCAAGTACTTGAAAACCGATTCAGATATAGCTTCAGCTCCCATAAATATGTTTTATCCGATTTGGTATTTAAGTCCATCACTTTCGGAATATGCACTCTACAGCAATGGTATTTGGTGCCAAATGTCAGATACAGCTGAGAAATACCTCATACCTAACTGTCAAATTTTATCGTGATCGGTTCAGCTTTGGCTATAGCTTCTTTATATATCTCCATCAGATTTCAGGTTTATTGTTCACTAAATGGTTTATATCAGCCCAAATTGAGTGGGTTTGGTGCATCCAACCGCAGCACTATTCTGGAAGCAACTACAATATTTGGTGAATTCGGTTCCCGATATATATTTTTAAATAAAGCCTTCGCGATGCCATGCACTCTATAGCAATGCAATTTGGTACAAGAGGTATAAGTGTCTCCGTAAATTTGGTCAGATTTGAATGTAATTTTCATCTTTCATCAAGTTACTTCTGTTTCCAAATTAGAAGTGGTCCGAATACGCATAGTATTTTACACAAATTCCCAATATAAACGTGTATTTGTTACGGGTAGAACTGCAGAATATTAGAATTACATAAAATCTGTAGCTGGAAAATGAGAGAAGAGCCAAGTCGAACTTTAAAAAACAGCAATTTTAGCACTATCGAATTTCTATAAATTACGGAAGTTTATGAAATAACAAAAAAAAAAGAACTTTAGCCTATGCAGATCAAGTCCCTGTTTAATCCGCAGCAAATTTTTTGGAAAAAAACATGTAAAAAATGTGTTTTTTTATGGGAAAAAAGACCTTCCACGTACCATATACCAGTTAATACACTTGATATGCCATTATTTAAGATTTATTTTTCATGGCTTAGCACTGTATCCGCAGTTCACCTTTAAGCAATTAAAAATCCTCAATTGGTCTCTGAATGATAGTAAATCTACTGCAAACTCTCAACGATCATCATCCATGCGGCAATTGACCAAAATTTCCATCCATGGCGGAATATTTATGATAATCTCCTTTAGTAAGCAAATACACGCTGTATATCTCAAAAAACAAATGACGTTAAAATTTACTCAGCTGCACAAGGATGTGTGTCGGGCAGGTTTTTGCAGCAGCACCACAGAATACACAATTCTACCACCACCACCACCCCCCATCAAACCAACGAAATGCAACAATAATAGGAAACCCATATTTTACCCGCATCCATAAATACGAGCTAACGTTGTCAATTGTGTCAAGAGGACCGGCAAACGAAGGCAACAACGGCAACAACAACAAGAGCGCAACCAAACTTTTAGGAAATGGAGGGTTTTATTTGTTTCCCCTGTTCCATTCGGTTTTGTTTTGGGTCTATTTTTTTGTGAAAGAGAACTCACATCTACCAAAACCGTAGCCAGATACAGATATATGGCAAACGTTAAAGTTCAAAACATGAAAATCTACACAGGATAAAGACAAGTCCTTTTTTGTGGTTACACTATGTGCTGCTTCTTCTTCTTGAGGGGAGCTTTTGTTTTGTTTTCAGGGCTGTTAGTTCTGTTTGTTCATGCTCGGAGATCCTGAACATTTCATGGTACGAGTACCATAGTAATGGCTGGCTATATGTGAAATTTATTTGCCAACACTCCAGGGATAAATAATACTTATGTAGTTACACTTACACACACCAACCGACAACATCGACTGACACTCGTGCCAGCAACAACGACAACAATCACTCACTCGCTCACTCACACTCTCACATTAGATGGCAGGGTCGTCAATGCAACAACCACAAATAAAGAAGGATATACAGGATGTACAAATAGTACCACTTTGTACGTGTGCATGCTGCACACATGCATGTCATTAACAGTGAGTTAAATGAGATTGTTTCCGATTGAGGGTGGGGAAGAAAACTAATATTAAGAACTTATATGTAAATAAGTCAGGTATATTACTTACAGGAATTATTAAGAATGTCCATTTAACCATGTCGGAGCTAAAAAACAGATAAAACCACTAATTTAGTAGAGCTCCGCATAACAATTAAAAGTTTTTATGGGATTTTTATTAAATAATTTTAAAATCGGACGAAGATATATATCGGAGCTATATCCAAATCGGAACCGATCTCAAAAAAAAATTTGGCAAAGATATTTCTGAGCTGTAGTTGACATATTTCCCTGAATATCGTTGTTACGGAGTGCATATTACGGCTGTGGGTAACAAATATAACAAATCGGATGAATAATATATATGGGAGCTATAGCTATATCTGAACCGATCTTCATCAAATTTGACATACTAGCTTCTAGGTAAGTGCCAAATTCCATCCCATTTGGGCAAATATTAGACATTTGGTGCACAATAAAAGGTAAATCGGACGAAGTTATATATGGGTGCTATATCCAAATCTGAACCGATCTCGATAAAATCTAGCCAAGGTATTTTTGAGCTGTATTTGATATATTTCCCCAAATATTGTTGTTACAGAGTGCATATTACGGCTGCGGAGGACAAAAATAACAAATCGGATGAACAATATATATGGGAGCTATAGCTTTATTTGAACCGATTGCGATCAAATTTGGCTTACTTATTTTTAGGCCTATTTTGGTTGTATGTGCAAAATTCCATACTATTCGGGCTGATATTACACGTTTGGTGCACAATAAAAGGCAAATCGGACGAAAATATATATGGAAGCTATATCTAAATTTTGACCGATTATCTTATTTCAATTTCAATAGGGTTCGTCCTTGGGCCAAACAAATGTTTTGTGCAAAATTTCATCTGGATAGGGCAATAAATGCGAACTGTACTTTGTTTACAAAAACACATGAACAGACGGACGGACGGACGGACATGCATAAATCGACTCAGAATGTGATTCCATGCAGATCAAAAGGAACTATGGGTCTATCTCGTTTCCTTTTGCCTGTTACAAACAAATGCACAAAGACATAATACCCTGACCACGTTGTGGTGTAGGGTATAAAAATTATAATTATATTTCTTTTCATTGCAAGTTGGATATATATCATTTGACATGGTCAAAAACTGCCCCATCGAAATAATATTTTTAGATCCAAGGTCTCTTTGGACCAACTCCGTTTCAGGATATTTGGAGTCGATCTAAGGGCGGACGGACCGTTTGTTTCGAAGGGAGTATCCAATTTGGTCCAAACTTGCTACATCTTAATATATTTTGTCAAGTTTAGACCAAGTTCGGGGATGGGTAATATCTGTGTACTCCTTCTGGTACCTCCCCCACAGAAAACCAAAAAATTCACATAAAAAAAATAAAAAATATCAGTCGGCTTTTTGACAGATGTATACCCTCAGCCAATGTTTGATTACAAATTTTTTTGACTTCTGTTATGATTATAGAAATTGTTGAGCCTCTATGGAGTAGGTTCCGAAGGAATGAGCCAATATTGTCTATTACGCAACGCTACAGGTTTGGACTACGTCCTTTACTTTATATGAGATATGTGATAATTTTTAGAAAATGTTAACATGTGCATGAGGTTCCAGATATAGTCGACCGAATTATTCCATTTTCATACTTCATCTAATATAGATGAAAATATTGGTATGGTCAAAATTACAAGAATATCTAATATATTTATATCCAATTTTATGCGAAAGCATAAATTCCATATTCATCTCAGGTTTCTGGTTAAATGAAATACTAAGATATAGCAAGTTGCAAAGAATCGCTGACTTATTTCGCACGTTATGACAGATAAAAGTATTGAAAATTGTGAATCCTTGTTGGTGATGTACGTGAAGGGGTTCGCAGATATATATCATCTTCACAACTGATCTTGTGTAAGCAAAATAGTTTGTATGTGTGAAAATTGAAGAGAGAGTTTTGATTTTCAAAATCGTGAGTGCTATGTTCCGATCTCTCCCATAATTATTACAGATAATGTGTTGATGGAGATATTTAGATGCACCAAGTATGAATGGAATCGGTTGTTAATTGTCTTATGAGCTTCATGGATATTTAAAATGTTGACCCTTTCTGGGGGAACTATCAGAAGAAGTGGACCGATATATTCCATCTTCACAGCAGATCTTGTGTTAGTAGATCCAGCGGGATGTGTAAAATATGATTTTATAGTAGTTTTGGTTATTCAAAACTTTCACCCTTTGTGGGGGAGGTGCCAGAAGGAATGGTCCGATCTCGATGTGCCGAGTCTGAATGGAATCGAATGTTAATTTCGCGTTTTATGAGCTTCATGGATATTTAATATTTTGATCCTTTGTGGGTGAGGTACCACAAGGAGTGGACCGATACATTCCATCTTCACACCAGACCTTAGAGTTTTAATTATTCAAACTTTTGAGCCTTTGGACCGACATTGTCCGTTTTCGCAACTGACCTTAAACTGACGCATATATTAGGATTTGCAAACATGGAGCAAAATCGGATTATCCTTTATCTTCCTGTGCAGTAACATATTGTTTAAAAATAAATTTTATTGAAAGAAAGCAAAAATGTTGAAAATTGCATCAAATTTTAGAATAAGTTTAGATTTGTTCGAATTTATCACCTTTGGCACGAATTATGGCCTTCAAACGGCCAATGAAACCATCACACGCTGCCCGAAAGTTGCTCTGCGGTATTTCGGCCCATTCCCTGCGAAGTGCTTGCTTGAGGTGATCGACACTTTGGTATTTTTTAGTGCCAACCTTGTTTTCCCAGATACTCCAGACACAATAGTCCAACGAATTGGTATCCTGAGATTTTGGTGGCCATTGTGCTCTGGAAATGAAACGAGGAACCGCATTTTGTAACCATTCTGGAGTGGCGCGTGCTGAGTGCGATAGTGCTGAGTTCTGTTACAATGTCTAAGGTCTGCGGCCAAAATGTTTGCGTGCCCAAGTCTTTAATACACCCTCCAGAATATTTCTGCGATAATATTCGGCATTTATTCTGATGCCAAGGTCGATTAATACGAGCAGAGAGCGACCATCGGCTGTTATGGCGGGCCACACCATGACCGGTGCTTGAGTTCTGGTGGCCAACCGAAGGTGTACACTATCAGCTGATCTCTTTGGCAAGTAAACACGCTCAATTTGTTTGATTACAAACTGCTGGACAACGAATGTTTTATCATTGGAGAGGAGCAAATCAAATTCGGCAATTTAGCACTATCGGCCAAGCGAAGCAACTCTGTAGCTCTTTTGAGTTTATTTTCTTAGTTGCGGTGTAAGTTCTTGCACTTTTTGGAATTTCAATGCCTTTACCCCGAGCTCATTTTTCAATATTTGAGGATGTAATATTGCGATATGTTCAGCACACGAGTCATTTTTCGGCCACTGCGACGCGGGCTTCATCAAGTCGCTTCTTTACTTTTCGAACCATTTCTGCTGATGTTGCTGTTTTCTTCCGTCAACTTCCGTAATATCTGGCTACGCTACCGGTTTAAAGGTAACGAGCGATGGTACGAAACACAAAACATGTATTCACATCTAAATGCGGGGGGCTCTAACGATAGTCACTTGTGGTTTTCCAGCCAAATATAAAGAAGTCACTCTACCACGCTTGAATTCCATAAATTCTAGAAAATTTTCATCAAAATGCTTTTGTACGCTTGTGAACAATATAATGAGCTATCACTGGAACAGTTTTAACAGCTTTCGGAAGAGAAGCTTAGAAATGACAGCAGTCTGAAGTTGGTTGAAGTTTTTTCATATCACCCTGTAGTGTTGTAGGGTGTACGAACTTTATCAGTATTGCCTTCACTTAATATAATATTTTTAATTTTGGTAACATTTTGAACTTCATTGGGGGACCTATCTAGCCTATCTCCGAAATATTACGTTGCACCCCGTCTGAACCAAATGAATTGCAAATTACTACCAAATCTGTTGAAAGTTTGAAATTAAACCTTCAAAATTAGAATATCAGATGGAACCTCTATATGTAGGCTATACTAAGTAGTAGACCCAGACTGAACATTTTTCCAAAGGAAGGGTCAGTTTGAAATCCCAAATTACAAATAATTGTAAAATTGCTTCTGCTTCAAATCCTAAGATCCTCTCCAAACCAAATGAAATTAATAAAGAATATCCTTCATATTTAACACCAAAACATTTTCTTCAAAAGTGAATATCCATCTTCCCAACCCCACTGTAAACATTCAACAAAACGATAGAGATGCCAATATCTGCATACGGCTGATGCTGTAACTGCATCCATGGATGTATATATGTATAAATATGTGTGTGTGTAGAAACTTATTATGCATCGGTTTCAGTAGTACATCATGCATAATAAATCTTAAAATGATTGCAGTGAAACTAATTGTATTTACACATTCGAACACTTACTCCAGCATCGTCGTCCGACGTCGTCCAACGACGTCCATTTTCCCAAAATGGTTGGGAAAATATCAGTTTATCTGCAGCATTTCATGCTGTGCATGCAAGTGTATAGGTTTCTATGTATGTACCATACCTAGCTACAGATGAATATCTATGGCATGGGCAAGTGTTTACACAATAAAATGTAGATAGAGATAGAGTACCTATTTTGGGTCCATGCAAAAATGACAAGTTTGCCAAAATGTATCATCACGTTATTTATGCATGCTAGTGGAGTTCGGATAAAAACTAACATGGCTCGATTGTGTGGGAGATATTGGGGTGGTTTGGGAGTGAAATTAGAAAAAAAAATTTGAGTTTATCATAAAATCTTTAAAATAGTGAAAGGAAGAATATGTTCTATTGTAGGGGAAAATTTAACTTGTAGACCAGACTTCATCAAAATTTTATAGGGCTATAAAATTAATTATAAAATTTAATATGGATTTCTTCTAATTTTGATTGAATTTCTCGAGAAATTAAGAGTTTCACTAAAAAGAGTCGTCGGCATGGTTATGAGTATTGCGTGGAATTATTATACCTTTTTATACCCCCAGCCATATGGCTAACAAGGCTATATATCATTTGATGAGGCCAAAACGTGCCCCATCGAAATAATGGTTTTAGACCCTAGATCTCCCAAATCCGTTTCGGGACTTTTTATGAGCATTGCATGTAATTATTATACGTTTTTATACCCCCAGCCATATGGCTAACAAGGCTATATATCATTTGATGGGGCCAAAACGTGCCTCATCGAAATAATGGTTTTAGACCCTAGATCTCCCAAATCCGTTTCGGGACTTTTGGAGTTGATCTAGCGATATCCGTCCGTCTATCTGTCTGAGAGTACCGATTTGATCCAAACTTGGAACATCGCAAAATTATTATTAAACTTAGATCGATTTCGGAGATGGGCGATATCGGTCCACTCCTTCCTGTACCTTTCACACAAAAGGTTGAAATTTTCCAAAAAAAAAAATGTTTTTCTGCACAGAAAGAGAAAGGATAATCCGATTTTGCTCCAACTTTGCAAATCCTAACATTTGCATCAGTGCTAGGTTACATGCGAAAATGGACAATATCGGTTCACTCTTTCTGGTCCACAAAAGGTCGAAATTTTCAAACAAAATATTTTATTGAAAAAGAGTCATCCGATTTCGATCCTTTGCAAATCTCAATATTTGCATCAGTGCTAGGTCACATGCGAAAATTGACAATATCGGTCCACTTCATCAAGTACATCCTCTACAAATTTTGAATATTTATAACTCTTATAAAGTGTAATGTTAGAGTCCGATTGTCTTAAAATTTCACACCTCACAATATTTTTATATCCCCCACCATAGTATGGAGGATATATTAAGTTTGTCATTCCGTTTGTGACATCTCGAAATATACATTTTAGACCCCATAAAGCCTATATATATTTTTGATCAGCATAAAATTCTATTTCGATTTAGTGATGTCCGTCCGTCTGTCCGTCTATCCGTCCGTGGAAATAACTCCAACTTCCGAACGAAATAAAGTGGATAGATAAAATTTAACTAAAATGTATATTATATCTGCAGGTATTGAAAATGGGCCATGTAGGTCCACGTTGTGGTATAGCCCCCACATAACGGCACCTCCCGATATTCGGTATTTTGATGATTTTAGCGACATTATTCACAGGAATTGTTTCAAATTTGGTATTTGAAGTTCGTCATGAATACTACAGCTTAGGCAGAAATTTGTCTATGCAGATCCACGCCTTCGTATATCCCCCATATAACGGTACCTCCCGATATTCGGTATTTTGATGATTTTAGCGACATTATTCACCGGAATTGTGTTTAAGTTCGTAATGAATACTACAGCTTAGGCAAAAATTTGTCTGTGCAGGTCCACGCTTTCGTATAGCCCCCATATAACGACACCTTCCGACATTCGGTATTTTGATAATTTTAGCTTCATTATTCACCATGGTTCATGGTTTCAAATTTTGTATTTGAAGTTCGTAATGGATACTACAGCCTAAGACGAAAAACTGTCTGTGCAGGCCCACGTCTTCGTATAGCCCCCATATATCGGTACTCCCCGATATTCAGTATTTTGAGATTTTAGCAACATTATTCACCGGAATTGTTACAAATTTGGTATTTGAAGTTCGAAATGGAAACTACAACCTAAGACAGAAAATTGTCCGTGCAGGTCCAAGTCTTCTTATTGCCCCCATATAACGGTACCTCCCGATATTTTGATTATTTTAGCTACATTATTCACCTTTTTTTTAAGTTTCGCATTTGAATATTGTAATGGCTTATGTCAAAAGTTACCTATTCCGTATAGACTCTAATATAACAGCTACATTCGGTATTTTGAAGATTTGAGAATTGCCAAATTCGTTCCAAATGGTGGAGGGTGTTCATAGTTCGGCTCGGCCAAACTTACAGCTTTTTTACTTGTTAATAACCCAAGGTCTGGTGTTAAGATGAAATATATATTTGTCTTCTTCTTCTGGTACATCACCCCCCAACCAAATTGTCCAAGTTTTGAATACCAATGAAGCTCATAAAACGCGAAATTAACATCATAAATATTTCTATCAGCACAAGATCCTTTATAAAGAAGTTAGAGATCGGACCATTCGACCATTTCATCTGGTACCTCCCCCACGTAGGGTTCAAGGTTTTGAAGAACGAAACGCTCAAAGAAAGCGAAATAAGCATCCCACTCTCTTCAAATTTCACACATCCAAATATTTTTGCTAACGCAGTATCTGTTGTGAAGATGATATATATCTGCGAACCCCTTCTGATGCTTCACCTCCACAAAGGATCACAATTTTCAATACTTTTACCTGTCAAAACTTGCGGAACAAGACAGCGATTCTTTACAACTTGCTATATCCAAATATTTATTTCCCTTGAAATTTGATATAATGTTCGGTTTTCCTGTAATTTTGCCCATACATAATACATAATTTTATTCTTCAAGATTTTCATCTACCAAATATTCTAAAATACCAAATTTGAAAAAATTTCGTGGGTAAATGTGACTAGGATTATCAAAATATCGAATATCGGTGGATATAGTTATATGTGCGCTATAGGAAAACGAGAACCAATAAAGAACGAAAACCAATTATAAACTACAAACTACCAATTTTTATACAAATCCGTGAAAAAATTTTACAAAAATCATCAAAATACCGAATATCGGGAGGGGGCAATGACAAAACATGGACCTATACATACAATGCTTCACCAGCGGACCTAGAACCCTCTATGACCAAATGCAAATGACAACATTGAGACAAATCCTCGAAAAAATGTGGCAAAAGTCATCAAAACACGGAATATCGGTAGGTACCGTTACATGGGGCCTATAACAAAACATTGACCTATACATACGATGTGCCGCCACCAGAGTTATAACCCATTGCGAAATACAAATACCAAATTTTAGACAAATCCGTGAAAAAAATGTGGTAAAAATCATCGAAATACCGAATATCGGGAGGTACCGTTATATGGGGGCTATATAAAAACGTGGACCTACAAGTACCAATCTTTAGAAAAATCCGTGGAAAAATGGGCGAAACGGATAAAAATACTGAATATCGGGAGGTACCGTTAAATGGGGACTATACCAAAAGGTGGACAGATGTATCTCATTTTTAATTCCAACCATCTTAGTCACCTAGGAATTAACCAATTTAGTCCAATCCTGACACGTCGCAATATTTATATCATATTTTTTTTAGATCCGATACGAAATGGAAATTGGAATTAATATGATCCATCCGCGTAGTCCAATTATGGCACATTCCTTATAACGTACTTCAGTTTGCCTCTTGTATACGTATGCTTCACAGCCTTATTTTCTTCCTCGACCCACCTCATGTTCCACAAAATACAAGAGAAAAAAACAACCATCTAAATAAGTAGTTTATAGCATCTATATGCATGACGTTTATTTCCATGCATCGACATGTATGCATCTACTACATCAATATTTATGTTCACTTTAGTATTTCTAGGTGTTCTTGAGTACCCTCTATGTTTGCATGTGTGTGTGTGTAAGTCATGAATTCTAATTTATGTCAGAATACTTATCGATTAGAAAATTTTGTTTTTTGGCTCACATTCAATGAAAGAAATGAGAACTTGACATATTTTCGTATTTACCACAAGCCCAATTGGTATGGGTGAGGTAACGAGTGGTATTAGATTAACGCCACTTGGTAGGTAGGTGCTTTGCAAAAAGGCAGCTGCTTTAAATTTCACAAAACGAATCGATTTGTGGAGCAAGGCAAAGGGAAATTAGAAGTGGTAACTAATTGGCATAGCATCACCCCGATTTTTTTCCATTGAACAAAAAGCCAACAATCCATGCATAAGGCCAATAGTCAATCAGTAAGGTAAGACCCCCTTTAACTGGCAAATTTATTTACTCCTACCTGGGAATCAAGTTATAATTGTCAGAATCTTGCTGAAAATATATTTTGAACAATTTTTCATGTTTTGAATATATATTTTTATACCTAACAACTCTGTGTTGGGGGTATTAGCAGTCTGATTTGGCCAAAAATTGTGTAACACCTCGAAATATTGGTCCTGCACATAGGAAACGGATCTTTCTATATCGCAAAGTTGAGTCGATCTAGCTATGTTGGTCCGTCTGTAAATTTTAATCACGCTATAGGTCGCAATTATGGACCGATCCCCTCGAAATTTTGCATGGAGGTGGGGTTGAGGGTAAAACATTTAAGTCACAACTATCGTTGGATTCCACAAATTTAGTATATAAGGATCGGACGATAGTTGTGATAGAGTTCGAATGGATCAAAAAATCAAAATTTTTAAATTTTTTAGGTCGACATTATCGTCCGATCCTCACGAAATGTAGCAAGGGTCAGAATTAAATACTTCTGTTTTGGAAGATGTACATTTAAGGCTTCAGATGGAACGAAAAAATTAAAATTTTCCGGTTTTTGCAATCGCTTTACAGGTCACAATTGAAAACCTATCTTCACGGAATTTTGCATGACGAGAGAGTTAAGGACAAGCCATTGAGTCATATTTAGCCATTCAATTACATTTACTTATAAAATGAATACAATTTTCGAGTGAAATTGTTTTGAATATTCAACAACACGACGGAGTGCGTAAACAAAAGGCAAATAATGCCCCCGGTCAAAAATCGAAGGGTAACATCAGGACAGGGCTCTATGAAATCATTTCAAATGCGAAATCGTCCAAATTCGATTTTAACATAAGATGGCTTCCAATATATCGTAGTGTTGTAGGGTATCACATGGTCGGCCCCGCACTACTATATAATATAAATATTGCGAAGTGCAGGTTTGGACTATAATGGTTACTTCCTTCACTTTATATGAGATGTATGATAATTTTTAGAAAATGTTAAAATGTGCCTGTGGTATCAGATATAGTCGACCGAAGCATTCAATTTTCATACTGGCAAAGATATTTCTGAGCTGTATTTCATATATTTCCCCGAATTTCGTTATTACGGAGTGCATATTACGGCTGGGGTTATGAATATAACAAATCGGAAGAACAATATATATGGGAGCTATAGCTATATCTGAACCGAACTTCACCAAATTTGACATACTAGCTTCTAGACTCAATTCGGTATAAGTGCCAAATTTCATCCCATTTGGGCAAATATTAGACGTTTGGTGCACAATTAAAGGTAAATCGGATCAAGTTATATATGGGAGGTATATCCAAATCCGAACCGATCTCAATAAAATTTAGCAAAGGTCTTTCTGAGCTGTATTTGATATATTTCCCAAAATATTGTTGTTACAGAGTGCATATTACGGCTGCGGAGGACAAAAATAACAAATCGGATGAACAATATATATGAGAGCTACAGCTATATCTGAATCGATTTCGATCAAATTTGACATACTTTTTTGCAGGCCTAATTTGGTTGTATGTTCAAAATTTCATACTATTCGGGCTGATATTACACGTTTGGTGCACAGTAAAAGGCAAATCGGACGAAGATATATATGGGAGCTATATCTAAATTTTGACCAATTTCAATAGGGTTCGTCCTTGGGCCAAGCAAATGATTTGTGCAAAATTTCATCTGGATCGTGTAATAAATGCGAACTGTACTTTGTTCACAAAAATACGTGGACAAGCGGACGGACGGACGGATTCTATGCAGATCATCAAAAGGAACTATGGGTCTATCTCGTTTCCTTTTGCCTGTTACAAACAAGTGCATAAAGACATAATACCCTGACCACTTTGTGGTGTAAGGTATAAATATTGGTATGGGCAAAATTACAAGAAACTCGAACATTTATATCCACCGATATATCCCATCTTCACAGAAGAACTTGTGTTGGTAGAAATAATGGGATGTGTGAAATAGAAAATGAACCGGATGCTTATTTCGGATTTTATAATTGTTTTTGGTTATTCAAAACTTTGACTCTTTGTTGGGGAGGGAGGAGTGGTCCGAAAACAATTTTTTTATGATTTTGCAGGCGATATTTTGCAAGAGGGTAAAACTAAGGACAGATCGGATAATACGTAGAGAGTGAAATTGACTATATATATTGTGTGAGGAAAAAATTAACATATCCTTTACACTGCGAATATTTTCTATCCCTTCACCCCATACCAAATTTAGTAGCGTTTAGTATTTTTCAAACAATAAAAGGACGCATTAACAAAAACATTTATATCTCCACCTCACATACCAACAGTGTTCTTAATATCAAATTTCAGCTCTTTAGTTTCCCCCATTACCAAATGTAGTACCATTTAGTTAAAATATAGTGGGCATATCCAAAACCAGCTCCTACTCTCAACCACAGACACCAACACTGACATCTATGACAAATTTTAAGATTTCAGCTCTATTCCTGCACTCAATACCAAATTTATTTGAATTTAGTACTTCTCGAACAATTTCCTCCTTTTCTCAACCACCACAGGCACCAACAGTGACCCCAACATCAAATTTCAAATAGTCTAAAAGCTCTGATTTCAAAAAACCCTTGGATACATCTGTCCTGCACTCCTTCATTGACTCTCATTCCAAATTTCAGAATTGTAGCTCATATCGTTTGTCCAATTTAGTAGATTCTAGCACTTTTCGAAAACTTTTAGTACAAATTTTCAAAAACCCAGCCTTATCACACTCCCACGAACCAAGACTGACCTCGTGCAAAATTTTAAGATTTTAGTTTCAGCCATTTCGACTGGGTGTCAAAATCGACAATTCGATCGTAAAAAATGGAACACGTATAGAACACGTATTTTGATAAAAAAAAAAAAACGTGAAAACGTAGTTTAATACCCTCCACCATTTGAAAGGAACTTCAAAATTTTTAAGATGTTTCAGGGTTAAATTATAGACCAAACTGAAAAGAGAATTGCAAAAAATAAACCCTTAGAATTTTTCAACCATTTCTGAAAATACACTTACTTTTCGAGTACAATTTCCAAAAATAGATCCCGTCACAAATCAATTTGCAACTTCAACTTCCATCACCAATGCCAACAAAACGGTTAACCAAAATATAAAAAAAATTACAACAACTCAAACCAAATTATGCAGTCAAATTGACAATATCAACGGAGCTCAACTCAATTTCGGGGAAATATTAAATCATCAACAGTTTGCGCTGCAATATAAACAGCCTCAATATTGTGGCAGGATGAAAAGAAAAAACGAACGATATGTGTGTGTGTCGATGTGGTTGGCAAAATATTTCATTTCGAAAAAGTGATCAAAAAATTTAATTTACTACCGACAAAGTGTTATAAACATACACCTACTCATAATGTTTTAATGCCAATAACAGGCAAACACACATACGAACACAATAACATACACACATATGTGTGTATATTTTTAGATGACATTTTGCCGGGGAAAACTCTCAGACATTAATACCAAACACATCCAGACAATCCTTACATAAATCCACGCGAGTTAACTTCCGTACCGCCGAAAAATCAGAAAACAAGAATTATTCTGTTTTAGATGCCAAATACAACTAATGCTTTATTCAAAAAATTCTTATATTTAAGTGATTTTACAATTATTGATTTTTCTTAGAGTTAACAAAGAACAAAGAAACATAAAATCTAGAGCTATCAAGAAAAATACTTAAGCTAAAAATTTGTATTGGGTACAGTAAAAGTAAACATTTCTTTTTGGGTTATTTCCGTCATAGTTTTATTACTAGTGTTGTTATTGTGATGTTGAAGTGGAGAATTATTGCTGACGAAATAATGTCAACAATATTGGTGTTAGCTCTTTGGTGCTTATGACAATGTTGTAACTAATAATGATGTTAATAATAATGATATTAATAATAATGATGTTAATAATAATGATGTTAATAATAATGGTGTTAATAATAATGATGTTATTAATAAATGAGGTTGTGGTTGAAAATAATGAACTTAATAATAATGTTGTTTATTGGTGGCTGTAGGTAACTCCTCCCTCTCCAGAATGAAGTGAGGGCCAAAGGGGCTTCGGATCATTTGTAGCCAGAACTTCATTGTTGTTGTGGGTTATGGAGTAGATTAATTTTATAGGCTTTCTTATTACTAATATTATGATTATAGAACTAATTATACCAAATGCGGAATAAGAAATTGTTTTGTAATTGTCAGAGTCTGTTTGAAGAAATTCGATATTTGCTTTATTTTGGAATCTGTATTGATCTAATTTGGGTAATGTTAGTTCGTCTCTTATGGAGAGTGTTGTAATATTGTTTGAGAAGCTAGTTTGGAAGGTTATTGTGCTAATGTTTTCTTGGTGAATATTCGGTTTATCTGTATACCAGACATTATTAAATAAGATTTTGCATTCATTAAAATTAATAACAGAGGAAGACTTGATTGGTAGACTCTTAGTTACGTTGTTACATACTGTGGTTATGTTTCCTATTGGAGGGTTTATAAGCACTAGGTAATTTGGTTCTGGATATATTATGTCCGTAGTTAATCCTATGTCTCTAAGGTGACATGCCACCGTTTCTTCTCTAAGCAAAATTGATTTTAGGCAATCTCTATTTCTTTCGTATTGAGTTTCATAGTTGCAGTAAAATTTTTGTTCTATTTGTTTGCATCGGTTGTCGAAAAGATAAAGGTTATCATTGTTTATTAAAGCGTATTCACCGGTTATTATTTCTAAGGTGTTATTTATGGGGGTTTTGATTATGTGTAATAATTTAAATAGTTCATTAGAAATTATAGGAATTTGTATGTCAAATATTATGTTTGTGTCGTTATAATATGCTGTCAGTTGTAGTAATTCATATATATGTTCTGGTGATATAATGTCCGTTGCATTGTTAAGTATGTTGTGTATTTCATTCAGTTCGTCAGTAGTTAATATTAATTTTGGGACGGTGTTAAGCCTTGCTAATACTACTGATTCTGCGATATCATTAAGATGGTCGGTAAGTATATCTATGTTAAAACTGATTTGAAGTAAATTTTGCATTTGGATTATTGCATTAACCGAGGGGTTTATGGCATTTCTTGTCTGGTTTTGAATCATCATTATAGAACGTTCTATTAGGTTTTGTTCTTCATTTATGTGATTGGTAATGTTTTCGAATCTTGTTATCATTTTGTTATTTAACATCATTTGGTTTTTAAGCGTTGTTTTTATTTGGGTATTTCCTCTAGTTAAATTGTCAATGTTTTTATTTAGTTCTTCTGCATCTTTGTAGTCCATATTTCCCGTTATGAATTTGATTGCTGATCCTAAGGCATTTACAAGTCCCCGTTTTTTCCTATAATTTGGGGTTAATATATCTAATTTGGCTGAGAGATTATTCAGTTTCAGTTTCGTAGTTCTAAGTTGTGATGCTGTAAATCTTGTCTCCTCTATTCGATCCAAAGTTTGCTTTATAGTGTTAACTAATAATGATGTTATATGTTTTAAGGTTAATAACATGGATTAGATGTTGAAAGTCTGTGATTAATTTAGCATCGCCTAGTTGTAGTGGTATAAGTCCCTGAGTCTGCGTTATGTTTGTTATTGTGACGTCGGATTGTACAGGTACGAACCTAAAAGACAAATCGAAGTCAGTTTATGTAAGACGTTTTCTTTTAATTTTGGCTTTATGTAGTTTTTGGTTATTTGACGTTATCAGCGTCACTTTCTTGTTTTCCTTGACTACCCTCTTTGAGAAGCGAGGGGTCATTTTGTTCCTCCCTGATTCCCTTCTGTATATTGTCTGGTTTTCAGTTAAATCTTCTGGTTCTTCCCTATTTGCGTTTAGTTTTTTTATACGTTTGTCAGTGTCCATGGATAATTTATCTTTAATAATTTTGTGTAAGTCATTTTGAAATTCTTGTAGTCTATTTAAGTAGTCATGTTCAGAGTTATAGCTTAATGTCTTTTCGAAGTTATAAGTCCTACCATAGAAGAGTTCAAATGGGGTTAATTTTGTAGCACTATGGATTGCGTTGTTATAGGTAAAAATGACTTCTGATAGTATTTCGTCGTGATTTAGTGGTATTTCTGATGACTTATACTTTTCGTAAACTATTCTGTAGGTCTCGGTAATGGTTGAATGTAATCTTTCTACGGGAGAGTTTCCTGTACTTTGATGAAATGATGTATAATGTAAGGTTATCTGATGCATTTTACAAAAATCTTTTATAATGGATGCATTAAATTCAGCGCCCTGATCACAAACAATTTTCTTGGGTATGCCGTGTAGGCTTATGAAATGTTTGAAACTTTTCAGAATTGATAGGCTATTCCTAGAGTCTAAAGAGTAAGCGGCTGCAAATTTAGAAAATTTGTCTATGATGGTAAGTATATTACGCTTGTTTATACAATAGATATCTGTGTGGATAATATCCAGTGGTTTTTCGGGAATTTCAGGTTTTTGAAATTTGGGTTTTGGTGGTTTCCTGTCATATTTTAAAGTTTGGCATGTATGACAATGATTAATACAATTTTGTATTTTGTTTTTCATGAAAGGGAAGTAGTACTCTCGTTTTAAGTGTGCATATGTCTCTTGAATACCTCTATGGTTATGGTTCATATGGTATTCATTAATTATTTTGTCTTGCTCATCAATGGTTCTTATGTCTTGTAGAATGTCCATGCATCGTACTAACTTAAATAGTTTGCTGTTTGCAAAGTATTTTGAGTAGGTGCTTTGAATTAATTTAAATGTATCGTCATCTGCCATAAGCGCAGAGACTTTATTTGGTGCTATATAATTTTGGAAAATGTTAGTCAATGTTTGTTCGTCGTACTTTTCTCTACGTATAGTCTTGCGTATTTTATTTTTAAATATTGTTTCTAAGGTTATTGGTGAGCCACCGATTTGAGTTTGAAATATAATTTGAATATTAAATTCGTTAATTGGTCTTTCTGATATCGGTATTCCATCGTCAACATTTTCGTCGGAGGAATGGATTGTTGTTCCTTGTGTACCATGGTTTGAGATGTTATCAACTGAATTAGTGTTTATATCGACATGTTCATTTACAGATAGATTGTCTAATTTAATACGACTCAGTGCGTCTGCGTTAGTATTTAATTTTCCTTTTTTGTAGATAATTTCATAGTCATATTCTTCTAATTTTAATCTCCAGCGGATTAATTTTGAATTTGGTTCTTTTAGACTCATGATCCATGTAAGGGGCCTATGGTCGGTAATTATTTTAAATTTCCTTCCAAAAAGGTATGGCCTGAAATATTTTGTCGCCCATACGATAGCAAGTAATTCTTTTTCTATCGTCGAGTAATTTATTTCGCTATTCGATAATGTACGACTTGCGTAACATATAGGCTTGTCACTACCTATTGGTCCTTGGGAAAGTATTGCTCCTAAAGCAAAGTCGCTAGCGTCGGTGGTTAAATTAAATGGTTTTGAAAAGTCAGGATATTGGAGCAGTGGGTCGTTCATTAAAAGATTTTTGCAAGTAGCAAATGTGTTCAAATATCTCTCGTTTAATATTATTTTTCTCCCTTTCTTAAGACATTCTGTGAGGGGTTTCGTTAATTTCGAGAAATCTTGAATAAATTTCCTGTAATAACCTAGTAGTCCTAAAAATGATTTTATTTGTTTTTGTGTTTTTGGTACGGGGAAAGCTTTTATGGCATGAATTTTATCAGGGTTGGGTTTAATACCATCAGTGGAAATAACATGTCCGAGAAAAGAACATTCTTTCTTTAGGAATTCTGATTTGTCCAGTTGTATCTTAAGATTGGCTGTACGTAATTTACCGAGTACTTTTTTCAAGTGTTGTATGTGCTCCTCTAAGGAAGTTGAATATATAACTATGTCATCTAAATATACAAGGCAGACTGTCCCGATCAAGTCATTTAATACATTGTCCATTACCCTTTGGAAAGTGGATGGAGCATTTTTTAATCCAAAAGGCATCCTTACGAATTCATAGTGACCTCTATCGACAGAAAATGCTGTTTTACCAATATCTTTTGGGTGCATTTCGATCTGGTGAAAACCGCTAGCTAAATCTAAAGTTGTGAAGTAGAGACTTCTCCCCAATTTATCTAATATGTCAGTTATGTTGGGTATGGGATATTTATCAGAAACAGTTTTCTCGTTTAATTTGCGATAATCTATAACAAGTCTCCATTTTTGTATATTGCTCGAGTCTAATTTTTTTGGTACGATCCATATAGGAGCACTCCATGGTGAAAAACTTCTTCTAATTACACCTTGTTGCAACATTTTATCGATTTGTTTGCGTATTTCCTCTTTGTGTATGTAAGGGTACCTGTATGATTTTGTAAAAATGGGTTTGTCGTCAGTTGTCCTTATTTGGTGTTTGATTTGATTCGAGAATGTCAATTGTTCTCCCTCCTTGAAAAACACATCTTCAAAGCATTTGCAAACCTTCAGCAAAGCTTGTTTTTCCTCTTTATTAAGATGACCGGTCCTTATCGAATCTAAAATGTCATGATTATCATTCATACAGTTGTGTTCTAAACTGAAGTTATTAACTTCGATGTAATTCTGGTCGTTGTATGGTGTCGTCTTTATTGGTTGTTCAATGTATGCAATTTTATCATGTCCAGAAGTATTAACTATTTCCACAAGGCTGTACCACTTTTTAGAATGATACAGTCCCTCTGAAATAAAGAGGTCAGAACCCAAAAAAGTCCTTGGGAGAAAAAAGCTACCATTTTGTGTGTCTACCGGTACATTAATAACAACTCTGGAAGAGCTTGGAATAATGAATTTCTCAGAAGTGAAATTGGGTTTGAGATGAATAGGTATGATGGCTTGACTTGTTACTAGAGTTTTGTTACCTAGGTCTATTTTAGCTTTGAGAAAATCTAATATGTCCAATCCTATTAGTCCATCGAAATAGTTGTGAAATTTGAAGACAAAAAATTCTGTATCTCCTTTTTGTTTGAATTCCGTAAATAAGGGTAGTTTAATTTTTTTGTCCAGTGAGTGTTTAGTTAAAATTGTTGTGATTGTAATTGGTTTGCATGTCATACACTCTTCGTCATTTACAAATTCTGGGTTTATGAATGATGACGATGCTCCAGTATCTATTAAAAATTTCAGGGGTCTACCAAATGGGGAGGATATGTTAATATAGGGTAATGTGTGTCCATGTTTGTTAATATCTAAGTATCCCGTTGGTGTGGGTAGGCATTCATATGAAAAATTTTCATTATCAACTATTACATTTTCGTATTCCGTTCTAATACCATTATTTTGTTGGTCTTTTAGATCGTTCATGTCATTATCATCATTTTGATGATAAGTGTAGTTTTGTTCTAAGTCATTGTCATGTGTTTGTCCGTGGTAATATCCGTCTAGATCATTATGGTAAGCTTGAGACACATTGACGTTGTTTAGGTACGATGTCTGTCTCGTTTGTGTAGTCATAGGTTTTCTTAAATGACTATAACCAGAACTAACATCCATTGGTTCTGGTGGTGGTAAGGGTTTGGTCGTAAGCTGTTGCTGCCTGAAGTTGCTGAATTTGCTCTGTCCGGACCCATTGTGAGAAAAGGTATTTCCATTAGGTGCTTGAGGTCCCTTTTGTGAAAATGCATTAGTTATTGGATTATATTGATTTCTTCCCTGAGTATTAACCGTGTTTTGGAATCTATTTATATTGTTTTGTGCGTAATGGTGAATTTGTCCGTGTGTAAATCTATGTGTGTTATTCATATTTGGTTGGTAATTACGAGCAGGGGCATAATTCCGTGTATTCTGTCTATACCTTGGTTGGTAGAATGGTTGGTTGTAAGTTAGTCTTCTTGAATATTGTATATTTTGTTCCTGAATGCAGAATGTTAATGCTTCATCTAATGAATCGGGTCTCATAGACCTAATCATTGAGCCAAGGGGTTCTCGGAGGCCTATTAAGAATGCATCTAAGCACATTTTAGCGTTAAATTCGCGCCTCGAGTTTATGACATGTTTGTTAGTTTCATGAATTGATATATTATTATTTATTGCTGCCTGTAGCTCTATAACTGAACCATAAAATTCTTGCACAGTCTGATTAGTTTGTCGTAAATTGTGGAGTTCACGCACAAGGGAGGTTTCACTCCTTTTATCCGAATATTTAAGTATTAGATTCGCTTTAATTACCTCCCAAACTAACGGAGTACCGGATGAATTAAGTACTTCATTAGCTTCTCCCACTATTTTGTTTCTGATGGCTCTAAGCACTACTGTTGCTTGGTTAGAACCATCGATATTCGCTAATATTCTTAAAATCTCTTCAACGTTTTCTAAAAAATCATTTAGTTGCCTTGGATTTCCATTAAATGTTGGTAAATCTTTTACGGCATCTGGAATTTTTAATGTTTCGTATGCTTGAGAGGATTGTGACGGTTGTTGAGATTGTAGCGCCTGAGGGGCACTAATGTCATTAACGGTAGTCATTTCTTGTTGTTCCGGTATTGCAGTTAAGTATCGAATAGAATATGGTCTTGGTCTTAGTCTTCGCATTTAATATAATTACCCTTTTTATTGATTTGAGATATTTTGATTAGCCTTTTTCTTTATAATTGAAATATTTCTTTGCTTATTTCTGTTTTATATTTTATAAAGTAATATAATAGTGATAAATATTATAATTTTCTTAAAATAATTACCCTAGTATTATCATAATAAATAATTTCATTGTTGATTTCCAAGGTTTTTATCTGCTTCTTTCCTCCGATGAGACCTGTATAAGTTGCTTGTAGATATGGACTGCTTCAGGACTATTTCTTGTTCTTCACTTGTAGTTGTTGTTTGTTGTTTTAATTGTTGCTTGTTTTTGTTTTTTTTTTTTTTTTTTTTTTTTTTTTTAGTTTTTTTTTTTTTCGTTTTTGTTACGGTTGTTGTTATTGTTATATGTTATTAACTTTTTAATTGTTATTTTTAGTTGATTTTCCTTTTTTTTTTTGATCTTCACTGTATTGTTATTTGTTTTTGTTAGTTGGTTTTTTTCTTGTTTTATCTGATCTGATCCACTATGACCGTATTATTTGTTGATATTCCTTCAACGATTTTCATTAAATATTTATTCCAACCAAAAAGATATTCATTCTCTCCGGATGGTAATATTTGTTGATATTCCTTCAACAAAATATTATTTATGAATTTATATATATTTTTTATTTAAGATATAATTTGTTGATATTCCTTCAACAATTTTTATTAAATATTTATTCCAACCAAAAAGATATTAATTCTCTCTGGATGGTTATATTTGTTGATATTCCGTCAACAAAATATTATTTTTGATTTTAAATATATATTTTTATTTAAGAGATATTCCTTCTCTTCTTATAGTAAATTGTTGATATTCCTTCAACAAAATACTATATTGTATTGGCACTTGATTTTCTCGGTTGTACGGACGTAGGTTCTTTTTTTTTTCCGATTGTTGGTGCACGATTTTTCTCCTTAAGGATTACTTGATATACCGTCAAGCCTAATTAATTTAATATATTTTTTTTTTTCACCAAATTTTTCTTAAAAAAAAATTTTTATGTCCTTTAAAGGATAGTTCACTGTTTTTTCCACAATTAACTTGTCACTGTTTTTTTTTTTTGGGTTTTTTTTTTTTTCTGTTTTAAGGATACATTTATTTAATTATATTTTTTTTTTTCACTTGAGAAAGACCGCACCAACAATGGCCGTACGACTGCGCCAGTTAACTTCCGTACCGCCGAAAAATCAGAAAACAAGAATTATTCTGTTTTAGATGCCAAATACAACTAATGCTTTATTCAAAAAATTCTTATATTTAAGTGATTTTACAATTATTGATTTTTCTTAGAGTTAACAAAGAACAAAGAAACATAAAATCTAGAGCTATCAAGAAAAATACTTAAGCTAAAAATTTGTATTGGGTACAGTAAAAGTAAACATTTCTTTTTGGGTTATTTCCGTCATAGTTTTATTACTAGTGTTGTTATTGTGATGTTGAAGTGGAGAATTATTGCTGACGAAATAATGTCAACAATATTGGTGTTAGCTCTTTGGTGCTTATGACAATGTTGTAACTAATAATGATGTTAATAATAATGATATTAATAATAATGATGTTAATAATAATGATGTTAATAATAATGGTGTTAATAATAATGATGTTATTAATAAATGAGGTTGTGGTTGAAAATAATGAACTTAATAATAATGTTGTTTATTGGTGGCTGTAGGTAACTCGCGCTCACACACACATACACCCACAGAGCTACTCATAAATGCGAAATATGTTGTGTCATAATCCTCATCATAAACACCTTATGCTGGGGCAAAAAAAGGAAACGGAAAAACACAACAACAACCATGGAACCGTACAACTACTTGATACCAACAAGCAAATGTTAAATGATGGGTAGCAACCTTGTTGTGTGGCCAGCGTGGGGTGGGGAAGGCAGGATGTAGATTTCATCATTCGTTATGGTATGATGTAAAAATCAATGTAATAAAAATCTTAAAAGATTTAATAAAAATCTCAGAAGTAACTTGAATTTATTTACCTTTGCCAGAGCAAATGAATAGCTCTCTGGCTGGCTGTCTGACAAAAACAATGGGTATCCTTGCCGCACTGAAGGTTTTGTCATTTAGTTTTGCTTGGCTCTTGATAGCTACACCACTGTCGTCGTAAAAAAATGGTAACATCTGAAAACCATTGACAACATCAATACAGATTACAAGCAATACAGTGTGGGCGAGTGCAGGAAGGAAGGTAAGGAAAACCTATAGATGAATTTTATAATAGATATGAGACATGACACTGTATATTTACATATTTTACTTAAGGTAGGCAAGAGCATTAAAAACTAAGTAGGGAAATGATTTAATATAATTATTTTCATAAACTTAGAAAAGCATTGGAAAATCAAAAATCTCCAAAAATTTTTCATTTAAATCTTGTGATGAAATAATTTTTTGCTAAACTTTTTTTTTATTAATTTTAGGATGCTTCAATTCAGGAAAAAATCCAGAAGATTTAGAAAGTAGAGTTGAAAGTTGACATTGCAAAGTAAACTAATTCCTCGAAATCCCTTGATATTATGTATATAGTATCATTAGCAATATTGCCGATGAAAACACAACGATTATTTTGGCCAAAAACACCTCAAGTCAGTCCAAAAAGGGATTTTTTAGCCATTTTGAAAATAGCCATACTTCTCCGCCTAAATGGCGTCGTAGCATACCACAATACTTTACAAAAATATTGGACAGAAAGGGGTCCAAAGGCACAATAAACGAGAAATCGGATGTAGATATATTTCGGAGCTATTTCCAAAAATGAACCGATCTCTATAAAATTTGGCAGATGTATTTATATGCTGTAACTGATAGCTGACACCAGCTATGGAGTGGAGTTCATTTTACGAGTGTGAGGGACTTAAATACAAAATCGCATAAAATATATACGGGTGAGATAAAAAAACTGCATCCAACTTCAGACTGCTGTCATTTCTAACGGACTCGTCCGACAGCTGTTAAAATTATTCCAGTGACAGCTCATTATATTGTTTACAAGCGCACAAAAGCATTTTGGTGAGAATTTTCCAGAAAAAAATTATTCGTGATGTAATTTAAGTGTGATTGTGTGATTTCTTTATATTTGTCTGGAAAACCACAAGTGGCTATCGTTAGAGCACTCCAGCATTTAAATGTGAATAAATCTTTTGTATCTCGTACCATCGCACCGTGTTACTGGTAGCGTAGTCCGACGTCAAGGAAGTGGACGGAAGAAAACAAGAATTTACACCGCAACGAAAAGAAAATATACACAAAAGAGCTAAAGAGTTGCTTCGCTTGGCCGAAAGTGGTGAACTGCCAATTTGATTTTCTCCGATGAGAAAACATTCGTTGTACAGCAGTTTGTAAACAAACAAAATGATCGTGTTTGCTTGCCAAAGAGGTCAGCTGAAAATGTGCACCTTCGGTTGGCCACCAGAACTCAAGCGCCGGCCATGGTGATGGTGTGGGTCGCCATAACAGCCGATGGTCGCTCTCCGCTCGTATCAATCGACCATGGCATCAGAATAAATGCCGAATATTATCGCCGTGAGCACCCAAACATTTTGGCCGCAGACCTTGGACATTCCAACAGGACTCTGCACTATCGCAATCAACACGTGCCATCCAAGAATGGTTACAAAATGAGGTTTCTCGCTTCATTTCCAGCGCACAATGGTCACCAAAATCTCAGGATACCAATCCGTTGGACTATTGTGTCGGGAGTATTTTGGAAAGGCACTAAAAAATAGTCGATCCCCTCAAGCGCTTCACCGGGAAAGGGCCAGAATAACGCAGAGCAACCTTCGGGCAGCGTGTGACGGTTGCATTGGCCATTTGAAGGCCATATTTCGTGCCAAAGGTGATCAATTTGAACAAATCTAAACATTTTTTGCTTCCATTCAATAGCGTTTGACTTTGTTTCAGTTTTCTTATCTCACCCTGTATATGGGACCCATAGCTGAGCATAACTGATTTTTACCAAATTTGAACCGATCTCGATCTGATTTGACATACTTTTTTGCATCTGTACTTTTTTTACAAAAATAAATGGTAATTCGGACGGACGTACGTACAGACGGATTCAGAATTTGATTGTTGGCAGATCATCAAAAGGAACTATGAGTCTATGTCGCTAAGTCTTCTATGTTACAAACAATTGAACAAAGACATAATACCATTACCACAGTGTGGTGTTGGGTAGGAACCGAATAAGAAACGGCTGGAGCTAGAATTTTAAAATTTTGCTCGACGGTCAGTCTTGGTGCGTAGGTGTGGTTTTTGGAAGTTCGTACGAAAATACTAAAATGTACTAAAAATTGAATATTTTTTATTGAACAAACAGAACGAGCTACGAATGTGAAATTTGAAAAGAGAGTCTCTGATGGAGTGCAAAGGATTACGAAAAGTTCTAACATGGTACTAAACTCCTAAAATGGTACCATATATGAAAGTTGTTTTTGAAATGTGTACTAAGTGTGCGAACTGTACTAAATGTTAGTAAATTTGGTTTGGTTTGGGTGAACGCATGAAGTTTGAAATCTGAGGTGATGAATGGGCACTACAAGTGCCGCGAAACGTACTAAATAGAACTATATTTGGTACAATTTGATATTGGGTGAACAGATAGTGCTTGAAATCTGATATTTGGGTCGCTGTTCATATGTAGTCTGGGCATATGGAGGTGGCTTCGGAAAGTGTACTATAATTGTATTAAAAATTACTGAATGATACTTTATTTGGAGGTGGTATTGAAAATATGTGCTATAATTTTACGAAAAAATTGATATTAAGCTCTCTGTTAGTATCTGGAATTAAGATATGGTGGTTTCGGAATGTGCACTATGATCTAACGAAAAGTGAAAAAAGTGGGCTGGAATCCTTAAATTTGATATTGAGGTCTCTGTTGGTATCTGGAATTGAGATATGGGGGTGGTTTTGGAAATGTGTAAATAGTACTAATAGTACTTCCAAGCTGGCACATTATAGTATTATTGTCAAACTTAGATTGAGTTCGGAGATGGCAAACTCTTGGGACTTGCAAATTTGTACAAAATCGAATGATTCTTTTACTTTCTATGAGTCCCAATGTTTTGTCAGTGCTAGGTCAGGTGCCAAAAAGGACAATATTGGACCTTTCGCCGAACCACTTCTTCTGGTTTCTCTCCCACAACAAGTCAGAGTTTTGAATAATTATGTATCTTATAAAATGCTAAATAAGCATTAGATTCTCTTCAAATTCCAGGTATTCCTATATTTTTACTAACTCATGTTCCGGTGTGAAAAAGATAGATATCGGACCACCCCTTCTGGTACCTGTGAATAATACCAG
Organism: Musca domestica; assembly: GCF_030504385.1. Taxonomy (NCBI): domain Eukaryota; kingdom Metazoa; phylum Arthropoda; class Insecta; order Diptera; family Muscidae; genus Musca; species Musca domestica. Next base: position 12,721,626 of record NW_026712238.1, on the reverse strand, counting down.
ATTCCCAAAAATGGTTTTAGATGTCTAATTATCTTTAAATTTTGCACATTCACATATTTTTTCAGTATTAGATGAAGTGGAACAAATAGCACATATAAAGTGAAGGAAGTAGTCGATGTAGTCCAAAAAAGTTCAGATGAGAAGTGGATAATATTGGACCATTCCTTCGGTATATCGGTATTTTAAAAAACTTCGGTATTTTAAAAAACTGACATAGGCTGAACACATTTGTCGGCAAAACCGACTGACACTTTTTGACTTGTGTATAAATAAATAATTTAATTTTCTTCTTTTTTCCAAAACTCTTTTATTATGGAGTTTTCTTGCATTTTTATGCCGATGCCACAGTTCGATTTTGAGAGCATTTCTATATTTCTATCAAACCCCAATAATTATGAAATGTCTCATATATGTCTCATTGCCATTTGAAGGCAATAACGTAAACACCCCTCATTTGTTGAAGGTGTAACGGAAAACAATATTTTTGCGGGTTTTCTTTTGTTATTTATATATGTTACTGTCTTTATTCATGCACACACGTATGTACATATACATATGTACGTAGGTTATCTATGGCCGTGTGTTCCTCAAAGATTCATAAGAAACTTGTCTAAAGTGGGTGTTTTGTTGAAATAGTCAACCAGCCAAGCTACCAAATGGCAATTTCTCATTCCATCAGTCATTCAACCATTCATTCCGCAATTCCCCTATTTTGTCTAACCAACAAAGCTTCGATACACACAAGAAATCGCTGATATGTAGCGGCTTCCATACAAGGATTTGCAAAGGGCGAAGGCAACAAATGATAAGTGTTTCGAGTGAGTCAAAGCAGCGCGTGAGGGACAAGGAGAAGTTGAAGGTTTTTGGCCACCAACAAAAAAAAAAGAGAGCATAACATAAATGTCCTATCTTTCTCTCGGTGTGTAAATGTGGGCACATTTATCACTGTATCACAACTGAATAGGATGAACAACAGAACAAAAAGAGAATAGAGGAAGACTAAAGAGATATACCTACTGCTAGCTGCTGCTGCCGCTGCCACTGCTGTTGTTTAGTGTTGTTTTGTCGTTTCCGTTTCCTTGTTGTCTTCGAAGAGGATAATAAGGGCTTCTCTGGCAAACATTTATCCTCACACACACACACACACACACACATGAAGTGGGGTTTCATTGGCGAATGGCAAGTGCTAACATTGTGCGTAGATGGTTGTAAAGAATATGGATTTCTACTGGCAACCTTTTATCGCCATAAATCATTGGTATAATTTTATCGACCAAATACGTGAATAAATATGTGTAGATCCAAGGATTTGCTAGTATGTATTTATTCAGGGCATTAATTGAAAAAAAAAAAGTCGATGCTATGGTTTTGTTCAGTGATTAGGAACACGTAAAAGCTATGTGGCAGAAAAAAATTGTAAATATTGGTCCCAGGCCCACCTTTTATTATAACGAACGTCCTGATCTAAAATTTTATTATTGAAAGCTATAGAAAAGTTAAAAAAGGCATGAGATCTTCGTCTGCCGGTAGAAGGCCTTCTGAAGGTCTCTTATAGACAAAAGACCTTCTGAAGTTTTTTTATTCAGGGAAAACATTTAGAAGGTCTTGAAGGTTGAAAGCTTTATTTAGAAAGAATACCTTTTAAAAGGCTTCTATAGACAGAAGACCATTGAAGGTCTTCGATGGACAGATTATTTATTGAAGGTGCTCTATAGAAAGAAGACTTTTCGAAGGTCTTCTATACAAAGAAGACCTTATTTAGGTTTTATTTAGGTTTTAGACAGAATAGCTTTGAAGGTCTTCCATTCACAGAAGTCTTTTTGAGGGCTTTCTATTCAAGAAGACCTTCTGAAGGTATTCTATAGATATGCAACCTTTTAGAGTTTTTCTATATACAGAAGACTTGTTGCAGGTCTTCTATATACGGATGACCTCATAAAAGTATTCTATAGAAGAATACCTTTGAAGTTTTTCCACAGACAAAGCTTTTCTTACAAAAGTGTTCTATAATTAGAAGACTTTTCGGAGGTCTTCCACAGACAAAAAAAAACATTTTGAAGGTCTTCTATAGTCAGAAGATCTTTTGAAGGACTTCCATGGACAGAAGACTTTTTGAAGGTCTTCCACAAAAAAGAAAGGAGATCTTCTGAAGTTCCTCTATAGATAGAATGCCTTTTGAACGTCTCTATAGACATAAGACCTTTTGAAGTTCTGCTATAGACAGAAGACCTTTTGAAGATTTCTATAGACAGAAGATCTTTTGAAGGTCTTCAATAGACCAAAGATCTTATAAAAGTTGTGTACATAAATTTTAAAGGACTTCTATAGACAGGAGGTCTTTTAAAAATTTTCTATAGGAGGACGATCTTTTAAACGTTTTCTGTGGACCAAAGACCTCTTTCATAAAAAGAAACCCTATAGAAAGGAGATCTTCTGAAGTTCCTCTATAGATAGAATGCTATTTGAAGGTCTTCTATAGACAGAAGACCATTTGAACGTCTTCTATAGCAGACCTTTTGAAGGTCTGCTATAGACAGAAGACCTTTTGAAGATCTCTATAGATAGAAGACCTTTTAAATGTCTTAGACCAATAGACCAAAGACCTTTTAAAAGTTGTGTACAGAACTTTTAAAGGATTTGTATAGACAGGTGGTCTTTTAAAAAATTTCTATAGGATGACGATCTTTTAAAGGTCTTCTGTGGACCAAAGACCTCCTAAAGAACTTCCAATGGCTGAATACCTTTTGAAAGTCTTCTATATACAGAATACCTCCTTTAAAGGTCTTTTATAAATAAAAGACCTTTTGAAGGTCTTCTGTAGATAGTAGATCTCTTGATGCCCTTCTTTAGAGAGTAGACCTTTTGAAGGTCATCTATAGGCTGAAGACTGAAGGTTCTTTGTAGAAAGAAGACCTTTTGAAAGTCTATAATAGACAGAAGGACTTCTGAAGGTCTTCTATAGACAGAAGACCTTTTTGAAGATTATCTAAAGAGAGATAACCATTTGTTCTCTAAAGAAATTGCGCTATCTTAAGCTATTGTGTGCCCAGGAGACCTAAGGATATATAAAAGACAATATTCTCTTTAAGGTTACATAAAGCCTTTTTCAATGTTTTCTAGAAGTTTCTATGTCCTTGAGTTCCATGATTTCCAAGGACAATAATCATACCCACTTTTTCTTCGAAAAATAATTATGTTCCCACCGCAGCAATGTCAAATGACAAAAAGACGAATCACTTCAAAATCTCTTCCCACCATTAATTGTAATTACAAACGCACACACAAACTCACTCGCAACACGTTTAACCTTTCAAAAAAAATAAAAAAAAGTGCGCCGAAAAAAATTACACTTTAATTACAACATATTTCGGCCAAAGTCTACTTCATGGCGACCACTAATGATTTGTTTGTGTGAATGTGTGTGGGAAAATGTTTTGCGTAACTTTTTGAGTCTCATAATTTGTTCTATATTTCATATTTTCTTTCTCACCAACTTTCATTTCATTAAGATTAAGATTTTCGGTTCCTTGATGTCCTCCTTATTACCTTTAACAGATGCTGCTGCCGCTGCTGCTCCTTACACTTGTACGGTTTTCGTACACAATTTCGTTTTAATGATACTTCTCAAGTTTCATCATCAAGAGTTCATTTTAATGTGAGCGGCTGGTTCTTCTTCATCGTCTTCATCGTCTACTCCTTGTTAGTGGCTCGTCGAAGACCAGTCAGTCAGTCGGTCAGTCCACCAGTGTCGTTATGGTCCGTATAATTTCGTTCCTTTCCCATTGCAATGTCGTCCTTTTGGAGTGGTGTTTTGATTTTCCAAGTTATCCTGTGCCTTCTCTCAGTTGTCCAAACTTATTCATTATCTACTTATTTACCTTTCACAAGGAGCGGCTGCCAAGAGGAAAAGTCCGAAGATTGTCTGTGCTGAAACTTACTCCAAGGATACGACCACCGAGTATGGCCATCGCCAGAAGGACATGTCGAAGAGGTGATGGTGGGATTTGATATGAACACATAATCCCAAGGATGAACAACATACTTTCTTAAAGATTTCTTTAAGTGTTTCTTCACTTATTCATTTTCGGTTTTTATGCAAGCATTCCTTCGTTCGTTCTTTCGTTTTATTTTTTTGATTGTTTGATTTTAGTACTTTTTTGCAGATTTTAACTGCTGTGAAGATTTGCTCGTGTATTTTGTACCATGTGGTATGTGTGTTGTTCGCTGTCGTCGTAGTTCTTAAGTCGCTTTTTGTCACTTTGATTTTTTTGGGACAAGTTTTACTTCCATTCCTTCATTGCATGACACTTTAATGGTAGAGTGGATTTTAAGTTGTCCTTAATTAATTCGGACAAAACTGGCAAGGACGACTAAAGTAAGTGTGGATTGCAACAAATGAAGCGAATAGGGGTTTAGTAAGTAATAGGGAAAAAACAAGAAAACTAATAAAAAGTGTTTTAAATCTTTAATTACAATGCACTAAACAAGTCTCCATTGGCGCTTCAGGTCATGTAATTGGGAAGAGACTTCAGTTGATGATGTGAAATTCTTATAGTTTATATTGAATTTCATTTTCATTTGAATTTCATTTCATGATTTCTGTGTTGGCCGGCTAAATTTTCATGCTCTTCACCACAAGGAAGTTATGGTATAAAGTTTGGACTTGGTCGTGGGCTCCGTTCGCTTTATTTGTGACTTTTTACTTCCAAAATTTTGAAAAGAAAACGTCATCCGATGTATCCTACCACAAGCTTTAAAATTGAGATGAGCAACGATTAAAGAAAATTGGGTATTAATTTCAAACTTCATTAGAAGTTTTCAAAATTTGACATTGACCTAACGAGTTCTGCCCATATTGTCTATTTTCTACCCCGACATAAGTCTAATAAATTATTATGCTGTGTTATGATATGAAATATTATTCTTGTGGAAGTACCAAAAGTATTGGAATATATTGCGTATTAATATAGGATCTATGTATGGCAGCACCGATGTAGCCAGGGGGCAAAGGTCCCACCTCCCATAAAATGGTAAATTTTTAGATATTTTTAGGAAACTTTGCTTAAAAATCCATTTTTTGGTTGAGACTCACCACTACCCCCTACCCTGAAATGGTTTCGAAAGGCATTTCTGGCTCTGTTGGGATGTGCAAAGCATAGCGTTATGAGAATAAGGATTATAAACAATCTTGACCCCTTATTAGAATAAGAGGATATAGAGAGGACCGATGTTGCCCGGCTGTGATTCCAATCTAAAATTCATACAAGTATTACAAATTTGAAGCACATCATATACTCTCATCGAAAGTTATCGTGCACATTATCCTAGCCAACTAGACAGACGAACGAACAGAGCAGAGGGATAAGGCTAAATCGACATGGTCTAAATAATTATTTTGATGAACCTAGATTTATCTGCTTAATTCTGAAGAATTGCTCAAACTGGGAGAACCTAGACCACACATTCGGTTGGCCACCAGAACTCAAGCTCCGGCCTTGGTGATGGTGTGGACCGCCGTATTAATTCACCATGACATCAGAATAAATGCCGAATATTATCGCGAAAATATTCTGGAGGGTGTATTAAAGACTTGGGCACGCAAACATTTAGGCTGCAGACCTTGGACATTCAAACAGGACGCAGCACCATCGCACTCAGCACGCGCCAACCAAAAATGGTTACAAAACGAGGTTTTTCGCTTCATTTCCAGCGCATGGCCACCAAAATCTCCGGATACCAATCCGTTGCACTATTGTATCTGGAGTATTTTGGATAGCAAGGTTGGCACTAAAAAATACCAAAGTGTCGATCACCTCAAGCAAGCGCTTCGCCGGGAATGGGCCAAAATACCGCAGAGCAAAATTGGGGCAGCATGTGACGGTTTCATTGGCCGTTTGAAGACCATAATTCGTGCCAAAGGTGACCAATTCGAACAAAACTAAACTTATTCTAAAATTTGATGCTATTTCCGACATTTTTTGCTTCCATTCAATAGAATTTAAAAAAAAAAACAAGTAAAAAAGCTGTAAGTTCGGATGGGCCGAACTTTAAATACCCTCCACTAATTGGAACGAATTTGGCAATTCTCAAAAACAATTAAATCCGTTAAAAATTCTGTTAAAATCTTAAAACCACCGAATGTAGCTTTCATTTTAGGGTCTATACGACGACATGGACCTGCAAAGGTAACATTTGTCGTACGCCATTACCATATGCAAATCCGAAACTTAAAAAAAAAATCGAGAAATAATGTAGATAAAATCATCAAAATACCGAATATCGGGAGGCACGGTTATATGGGGGCTATGGACATGCACAGACAGTTTTCTGACTTAGGCTGTAGTATCCATTACGAACTTCAAATACCAAATTTGATACAATTCCGATTAAAAATGTCGCTAAAATCATTAAAATACCGAATATCGGGAGGTACCGTTATATGGGGGCTATGAATGAATTCACTAAAATCATCAAAAAACCGAATATCGGGAGGTACCGTTATATGAGGGCTATACCAAAACGTGGACGTTCATGACCCATTTTCCATACCAAAAGTCCTGCAGATGTAACATACATTTGAGTAAAATTTTATCAATCTACTTCAATTCGTTCGGAAGCTAGAGTGATTTCCACCGACGGACGGACATTGCTAAATCGACCTAGAATTTTATGCTGATCAAGAATATATATACTTTGTGGGGTCTACAATGTGTATTTCGAGGTGTTGCAAACGAAATGACTTAATGACTTAATATACCCTCCATACTATGGTGGAGGGCATAAAAATTTAAAAATTGTGGCGTTTGACTTTGTTAAATGTTTGCTATTGGCGTCAACATAACTTTATATATGCCAATTTGCAGAGGGTTTACATCTTTCGGAAAACCGGCTGATACTGAACGACTTGTTGGAATCAAATTTAAAAAAAGTAAAATAATGAACACCCAGTTTAAACATGACACACATTGGCCATATTAGCGCCTATTTAGGCATCGTTTGGCACTCCATATTCGCAAGAGATGAAATAAAAACACCACAAAAACTATTCCATTCAAAAAGGAAACCCCATCAACTTGGCGGTTTAATTTGGCATTTACCCTCAAAAAAAAAAAAAAAAAAAAAAAATCTCAATTTGTTTTCATTGCAGTTAATACTGCCGCTTCCCTTTCTAATCGGCAGTAAGAGGGTAGCTGATGTTTCGGCTGCTGCTTCTGCCGTTCCTGTTGTTGAATATGCTTGTTCTAAATCCTACTTGAAATATTTCTTTTCAATGGTGTGCTGCGCTGTGAGGCTGAGGTGGAGGTGGTGGTGGTGATGGTGCCGGTAGTAGTTTCCCCGGTCCTCATTCATTCGTTCATTCATTCTTCTCATTTTAATTTGTCCTTATTCTTTTGGTTTTCCTTTTTTCAAGCGTTTGGTTTTATGTGATTTTTTTTTTTGATGCTCCTGTCGTGGATGCTGTCTCCTTGGCGGTGGTGTTGTTGTTGTTATTTTACTTGTTATTCATTATCCTTGCAATGAGGCCGAGAATTAGAATTGCTCTTATTCTCCAGCTGTGTGGTAGTGTGTGACGTTGCGTGGCGTTGAGTGTGAATGTCTGTGCGTGTGTGTCCGTGGGCAAAGTTGTCGGAAAATGTGGCTAAAATGAATGCTGTAAACTAACTGCGATTGTAGCTGTGGTGCTTGCCTGTTGATGTGGCCCCGCCTGAGAAGGCGCAACAACGTTTGGCCATATGCACAACAAAAACAACAACAAAAAACGCCAGATTGAGAAACCTGAAAAAAATAAACACAAATCCAGTTCACGGGAAGTCTGTGGATATTGATGTACATTGTATGCAAGTTTGGTCGTACCGTTCCGTAGATGCACGAGAAGGGTGCCTTGGTATTCTGTCGAGGAGTTGCTTATCTCGACAGCCGTTCTAAAGTTGGCGCTATTTTTATGCCTCGTCCCATGCATTTTTGCTGTGCGGAAAATAAGCAACCTTAGTAGTGCATTGAGTCCTTGCACATCCAGCGATGCACAGTGGTTTGAAGAGATCTGAAAATTTATCCTGTTTGTGTTTTTCTTTCTCTCCAGATTTTATGTTCCATTCACCACATCCTGGCAAATGTTGATTATATTTCTGGTGCAAAATATTAAGAACGATAACGTCAACAGCCAACAACACCATCATGTACAACAACAACAACTACTACAACAAACTTGGAAACTATAGAATTTTTTTTCCTTTCATTATTCGTTTTTTTTTTCGCTCTCTCTACTGAAAAGAGGGTTTATCGCTGCGAACGTTTGTGCGAGAATTTTGTTTTTGTTCGACTGACTGCATTCTCGTTGTTGTTTTTATTGTTCATCACTCCATTCTGTTTGGATATTCGTTGGCTCGAAATGGAGAGCTGTTGCTCTTACAGCTCCTGCCACCAACCGTCATCGTAGTCGTCGTCGTCATCATCATCGTTGTGTGTCGTTATCCTTGCTCCTTTTTGTCCTTTCCATGGCCTGGCCTGGTATGGCTTGGCTTGTGTTACGGCTGCATTATTGCTGGCTTGCGTTTTCCCCCTTTTTGCTTTGAGCATTGCATCAGACACCACCTGCCGCATACAGCCGGAGAGTTGTTGCTGTTGCTACTGCTGCCATAGAATTCCATCTTTGGCTGGCTGTTCACATTTTGCCCGAGCATTGAACCCAACAAAATCATAAAATAGGATACGAAATCAGGCTTTGAACTGCTGGTAGTCGTTGTAGTTGTACACCCGAAAAGGGAGAAGTGAAAGAATGAAGGATGTTGGCATAAATGTTGTTGTCGTCGTTCTCGTTCTCGTCCTCGTCGTCATCTTTGTCATTGCTTTTATGCAGCCTCACACACACAACTGTACATACACACGTTTCTATTGAATTGACAATTTTTTTTTTTGCTGCTCACAATGTGAATATTTTTTTTTATTTTGTGTGCAAAGAAGGCCGTTGAGTTCGTTCTTTTGTGTTGAAGATTTTTCTGAGGCTGGGTGCCAAAGATTTACCGATTGAATTCAGTCTTTTAAGCCAGTAATGACACACATATTTACAGGTATGAGTGGATTTATTCTCAATATTGGAAAATGAGATATCAATCTACTGAAATAAAAGAAAGAAAAACCTAAAAAAAATCTTAAATTTACAGAACAACCTTAAATTGTTTATATGTTCAGGATTCTAGAGATATTCTGTTTAAGACTAGTTGAAGGTTTTCTATGAAAGGACACACATGCATGGAAAGGACCACCATCAGAATGATAATTGTAGATTCCTAACAAGTAAAAAAGCTGTAAGTTCGGCCGGACCGAACTTTGAATACCCTCCACCATTTGGAACGAATTTAGCAATTCTCAAAAACAATAAAATCCGTTAAAATGCTGTTAAAATCTTAAAAATACCGAATGTAGCTATTATATTAGGGTCTATATGACGACATGAACCTGCGTAGGTAAAGTTTGTCAATATTCAAATGCGATACTTAAAAAAATCGGTTATAATGTCGATAAAATCAAAATTCCGAATATCGGAAGTTACCGTTATATGGGGGCTATACGAAGACGTTGACCTGCACAGACAATTTTCTGTCGTAGGCTGTAGTATCCGTAACGAACTTCAAATGCCATATTTGAAACAATTCCGGCGAATAATGCCGCTAAAATCATCAAAATACCAAATATCGGGAGGTACCGTTATATGGCTCTACGAAGACGTGGACCTGCACAGACAATTTTCTGTCTTAGGCTGTAGTATCCGTTACGAACTTTAAATGCCAAATTTGAAACAATTCCGGTGAATACATTCGCTAAAATCATCAAAATACCGAATATCGGGAGGTACCGTTATATGGGGGCTATATGAAAACGTGGACCTGCACAGACAATTTTCTGTATTAGGCTGTAGTATCCATTACGAACTTCTATAGCCGTGGGTATTTAAAGAAACATATACTGAATAATAATCATGGATTTTTAGAGCCCATCTCCGGAGAAGTACGCCATAAAATATATTATCGTCGATTTTTTTTAGAAAAACCGCCACAACTATATTCTAGGATTTTTTAAAGTATAAACTCTATGGGATCACCAAAACTATCATTTATAAAAGACCACCAAAACTAAATTCGTGGATTCTTTAAGGCTATTTTTTGAAGGACCACCAAAGTTATATACAGGGTTGTCCATATTCGACGGACCCATCTGGCAACGCCATAACTTTTGAGAGAGATGTCACATCGCTTAATGACATACCGCGTTTGAAGCGTCAGTCCAAGCAGATTTTTACCATGAACCAATACACGCCACGCGAGCTCTCTGAAATAGTTGAAATTTACATTCAACAGAAGAAGTCAATTGTGAAAACTCAACGTGCTTTTAAAACATTAAAAAATGTGAGAAGTGCGCCTTCTAAGAACACCATTAAGCGTTTATACGAACAATTTTCGACTGGTAAGGCTCTTTCTAATCCGAAGAGGCCATATAAAAGTCGACCAAGGCGATCGGCCGAGAATATCGCTGCCGTACGAGCCAGTGTTGAGAGGTCCCCAAGAACATCCCAAAAACGCCGTTCTCAGCAGTTGGGCATGGCAATATAAAATTCAATTGACGCAAAGAATGTTGCCTGCGGACAAGCCTCGTCGATTGGAATGGGCTCAAAGGTCCGTCGAATATGGGCAACCCTGTATATGCGATTGTGGATTGTTTTTAAGGACCATCTTCAAGCCATAACCGTGGAATTTGAAGGACTATTTGCAGAGTTCTAATCGTGGATTTTTAAAGAATAGTAATCTATAATCTATAATTTATTAAACGACAATCTTCTACTTAAATTTTGTTAAAGCAATAATCGTAAACATTTTAGAGATCCTCTCCAGAATTATAATCATGGAGTTTTTAAGACCATCTCTGGAGTTGAAATCGTGAATGTTTTAAGGACCATTAGCAGCGTTATAATTGTAGATTTTTTTAAAGGACCACCAAAGCAATAATCTCCATAATTTCCATCTCCGGAGTTATAGTTGTGGATTTTCAATGGCCTTTGTCCATAGTTAAAATCGGAGGGCTTTTAAAAGTAATCGTGAATTTATAAGGAACATCTTTGGAGCTATTATCGAGGATTATATAAACCAATTTTTTAAGGACCATGTTCAGAATTATATTTGTAGATTCGTAATTGTCGATATTTTAAGTAGCATATCCAGAATTAAAAACGAGGATTAAAAAAAATATCACCAGACCTAAAATTTTAGAATTGTTAAAAGGACAGCAAAACTATTATGTTGCATTTGGAACCATCACCATCTAAACGATCTCCAAAGCCATAATTGTAGATTTTTGAAAAGGACATCCATAACTAAAATCAGGGATTGTTTAGTACACCCTCCAGAATAGTTTCGCGATAATATTCGTCATATATTCCGATGCCACGGTCGACTAATACGAGCGGAGAGCGACCATCGGCTGTTATGTGGCACACCATCACCATGGCCGACGCTTGAGTTCTGGTGGCCAACCGAAGGTGCACATTTGGCAAGTAAACACGATCATTTTGTTTGTTTACAAACTGCTGGACAACAAATGTTTCCTCATCGGAGAATACCAAATCCGGCAGTTCACCACTTTCGGTCAAGCGAAGCAACACTTTAGCTCTTTTGAGTCTATTTTCTTTCTGTTGCGGTGCAAGCTCTTGCACTTTTTGGAATTTCAATGGCTTTACCTCGAGCTCATTTTTTAATATTTGCCGAATGGAATATTCCGATATGTTCAGCTCACGAGGCATTTGCTCGCATTTGCATTTGCTCAAGTCGCTTCTTTACTTTTCGAACCATCTTTGCTAATGTTGCTGTTTTCTTCCGTCCACCTCCTTGATGTCGAGCTACGCTACCAAGTATCACGGTAACGAGCGAGATTTTACATTTAAATGCTGGAGTGCTCTAACGATGTGTGGCTTCCCAGCCAAATATAAAGAAATCACACTATCACGCTTGAATTCCATCACGAACAACTTTTTTTCTGTAAAATTCTCACCAGAATGCTTTTCTGCGCTTGTAAACAATATAATGAGCTGTCACTGGAATAATTTTAATAGCTGTCGGACGAGTGGCTTGGAAATGACAGCAGTCTGAAGTTGGTTGCAGTTTTTTCATCTCATCCTGTATATACATATATACTATGTGGTGTTGGGTATAAAAATCGGAACATAATTGTGAACTGTACCATGTTCACAAATTATCATGGACAGACTCAGACAGATTGACACAGTTTTTTTAAGATATTATGATTGGTAATCTAATATTTTTACAAACATCTTGGCCTCATTAAACTTATCATACCCTCGCTACATAGAGTTCTATGGTATATAAATTTTAAGTTGTTGGGAACATTCCGCTTGGAATTTGGTAAAAGAATCCCTTTCCATTTGTAACACAATTCTGAATTTCTTCCCAGGAAAAATCACTTGCAAACGAATTGGATTATATACCTAATAACATAACACACTTATATACATATTTTTTTTACTTAACAAATACCTCAATTATCCCATAGATATATATATATGTCCCTTTGTATGTGCGTGTAACTCCGAAATTATGCATAGCATAAATATTTAAATGTCTAATACCATAAAACAAAATATAATTCTTATAAACGTATTTGTCTCATAACTTATGTTAGATTTTCTTTAAATATTAATAAGAGCACAACACAGCACAGGCCTAGGCGAAAATCAGCCATACAGAAATCTGCAACAACAATGAGTGGGAGAATTAAAGAGAAGAAAACGAAAGAGAAAAACACTTAAAGTCGGTTGTAAAGCGTAGCAATTGTGTGTGGGCCGTATGGCAGGAGAATGATGCAAACATTTTGAGATTAAAAGCTATCGCATGAATACGATATGAAGGAAAAAACATATACATCCCTACACACACACACACATACATACAAAACACCAAGGAACGGCTGAGTGAATGAATGAAGAAAAATGAATACAGTTGCAAGAAATTGTCATTTGTTCATGGCTTTGTTGCTCATATCCTTGTTTTGGTATGGACACGTGTATATGTTTTATCCTTCATACAGTGAATGTCAGTGGGTGTTTGCTGTATCCATTGTGGATGCTCGTGTAAATATATGTCGCTATGTTTGTGCGTGTAAATGTGAGTTCGTGTGAACAATTTGACTATATCAAGTGCTTATCTATAAAGTTGAACTGTGGTTTCAGCTATTTCCGAGTATACAGGGTGATATGAAAAAACTACAACCAACTTCAGACTGCTGTCATTTCTAAGCCACTCGTCCGACAGCTGTTAAAATTATTCCTGGGACAGCTCATTATATTGTTTACAAGCGTACAAAAGCATTTTGTTGAGAATTTTCCAGAAAAAAAAAGTTATTCGTGATGGAATTGAAGCGTGATAGTGTGATTTCTTTATGTTCGGCTGGAAAACCACTGGTGGCTATCGTTTGAGCACTCCAGCATTTAAACGTGAATAAATCTTTCGTGTCTCGTAACATCGTTTGTTACCCTGATACTGGCAGCGTAGCCCGACGTCAAGGAAGTGGACCGTAGAAAACAGCAACATCAGCAAAATGGTTCAAAAAGTAAAAAAGCGACTTGATCGAAACCCTCGTCGCAGTGGCCGGAAAATGACTCGTGAGCTGAACATATGGCAATATTCCATTCGGCAAATATTGAAAAATGTGCTCGATATAAAGCCATTGATATTCCAGAAAGTGCAAGAACCTGCACCGCAATAGAAAGAAAATAGACTCAAAAGAGCTAAAGAGTTGCTTCGCTTGGCCGAAAGTGGTGAACAGCCGAATTTGGTTTTCTCCGATGAGAAAACATTCGTTGTCCAGCAGTTTGTAAACAAACAAAATGATCGTGTTTACTTGCCAAAGAGGTCAGCCACCAGAACTCGGTTGGCCACCAGAACTCAAGCGCCGGCCATGGTGATGGTGTGGCCCACCATAACAGCCGATGGTCGCTCTCCGCTCGTATTAATCGACCATGGTATCAGAATAAATGCCGAATATTATCGCGAAAAATTTTTGGAAGATGTATTAAAGTCTTGGCACGCCAAAAATTTTGGCCACAAACCTTGGACACTCCAACAGGACTCAGAACCGCAACATAAGAATGGTTACAAAATGAGATTCATCGGTTCTTTTCCAGCGCACAATAGCCACCAAAATCTCTGGATACCAATCCCTTGCACTATTATGTCTGGAGTATTTTGGAAAGTAAGGTTGGCACTAAAAAATACCGAAGTGTCGATCACCTTCAGCAAGCGCTTCGGCGGGAAGAGGGCAAAATATCTTAGAGCAACATTCGGGCAGATCGTGACGGTTTCATTTGCCGTTTGAAGGTGACCAATTCGAACCAATCTAATGTTAGCCTAAAATTTGATGCTATTTCCGACATTTTTGTTTGGTTTTATTCAAACATTTTAGCCGCAGACCTTGGACATTCCAACAGGACTCAGCACAGTTGCAAAATGTGGTTCCTCGCTTCATTTCCAGCGCACAATGGCCACCAAAATCTCTGGATACCAATCCCTTGCACTATTATGTCTGGAGTATTTTGGAAAGCAAGGTTGGCACTATAAAATACCAAATTGTCGATCACCTCAAGCAAGCGTTTCGCCGGAAATGGGCCAAAATACCGCAGAGCAACATATGGGCAGATCATGACGGTTTCATTTGCCGTTTGAAGGTGACCAATTCGAACCAATCTAATGTTAGCCTAAAAATTGATGCGATTTCCGACATTTTTTTGCTTTTATTCAATAAAATTAAAAACTAATTAAAAATTATGGCGTTTGACTTTATTGCAGTTTTTTTATTTCACCCTGTAGAGTTCAGCTTGGGTGGGAATAGAATATTGTGATTAATTTCGATTAGAAGTTATTTTTTATACCCTACACCACAATGTGGTCAGGTTATTATGTTTTTGTAGAGTCACTGAACTTGGCAAAAGGAAACGAGATAGACCCATAGTTACTTTTGAGGATCTCCATAGAATCACGTTCTGAGTCGATTTATGCATGTCCATCCGTCCGTCTGTCCGTGTATTTTTGTAAACAAAGTACAGTTCGCATTAATTGCTCTATCCAGATGAAATTTTGCACAAATCATTTGTTTGGCCCAAGGACGAACCCTATTGAAATTGAAATAAGATAATCGGTCAAAATTTAGATATAGCCCTCATATATATCTTCGTCCGATTTGCCTTTTATTCTGCACCAAACGTGTAATATCAGCCCGAATAGTATGGAATTTTGCAAATACAACCAAATTAGGCCTGAAAATAAGTATGCCAAATTTGATCGAAATCAGTTTAGATATAGCTATAGCTCGTACATATATTGTTAATCAGATTTGTTATTTTTGTCCTCCGCAGCCGTAATATGCACTCTGTAACAACAATATTTGGGAAAATATATCAAATGGAGCTCAGAAATACCTTTGCTAAATTTTATCAAGATCGGGTCAGATTTGGATAAAGCTCCCATACATAACTTCGTCCGATTTAACTTTTATTGTGCTCCAAACGTCTAACATTAGCCCAAATGGGATGGAATTTGGCACTTACGACCGAATTGAGTCTAGAAGCCAGTATGTCAAATTTGGTGAAGATCGGTTTAGATATAGCTATAGCTCCCATATATATTGTTCATCCGATTTGTTGTATTTGTTACCCACAGCCGTAATATGCACTACGTAACAACGATATTCAGGGAAATATATCAAATACAGCTCAGAAATATCTTTGCCAAATTTTATAGAGATTGGTTCAGATTTGGATATATCTTTATCTGATTTCAAATTAATTGTGCACCAAAGGGACACTACAAGTCCGAATTTAGAAGATACAAATGCTTCGGCATATTTAGTCCTTTGAACTTTAAATTACAACTGTATTCATAGCGTGTATGATTAAATTCTCCCATCAAATCTTTTAATTGCTATGTGGAGCTCTACTAAATGAGCAAAGTGTTGTGGGGTATCATAAAATCGGCCCCGCCCGACTTTGGGACTTTCTTTACTGGTTTTAAAATACGTTTAATTTTTTAACTTTTGACAATGTTTTGGCTTAAAAAATATAAGGAGTCAGTACAAGACCACTGTAATAATTTTTTTTCTATTTTCCTGAAATTTCTCTGAAAACCCCCCAAAAAGATGACATATGAAATTTAAATTTTTGTTGATGTATGGGAACACATAAAATATCATTGCTACTGACAACCTCAACTACAATAATTTACTAGTCATATCTTCATACAAGTCGCAGATACATTTCGGTATGTGCATGACTCCACACTGAAAGCATAAAGAGAGCAAAATAACACAAGTTTCTTTAAAGAAGTTAAACATATTTTGACAATTCAAGGGTACCGACAAAACAGACAGACAGATAAACGAACAAACAATCGAACGAACGACCGAACATACGTTGCTTTTATCATTCAAGTGTTGACGCGTGGAACGAGTCTATACAACGAAGGACAGCAATACTGGCTTGTGTTGTTGTAAGGCAACGGATTCAAGTGGTAATAGCAACAGTCAACCAAACCAGCCAGCCAGCAAGTATCTGTGAAATTAAGACAAATACGTAGCACTTGCTGTTGGGGAAATATGGAAGCTGTAATTTGTAATGGGTTATTGCATATGTATGTAAGTTTATAAATTGAATTATCATTTTGAGCATGAATTATCATTTGAGTCTGTCTTGCTTATTTTAAGAGAAATAATATGTCCTTTAACTTTTCGGTATTATTCTTTCAGGATATCTTGTAGAATTGTAGAAGATAAGTTACTAATTGCCTCATTAACGGTCAGAAGATACGGTTGGGGCTAGCAAATTGAAATTTGGTGGATAGGTAAGGCAAAAATGTACGAAAGTATAGTATAGTTCGTCATTCCGTTCGTAGCTCATCGAAATAATAATTTTACACCCAACAATGAATATATATTATTGATCAGCCTAAAACTCCAAGACGATCTAGCCGTGTCTGTCCGTTCATTTGTTGTAATCACGCTAGAGTAAAATGGAATTAAGATAGGAGGCAAACATTTTGCACAGATCAATCTTTTATCTACAGGGAAATCAAGTTCGAAGGTGGGCTATATTGGTCAACGATATCATATAGTCAACATTACCCCCGATAATCGGTATTTTGTCAATGTTAATGTAATTGTCTTAAAATCCACACAAGGAGTTCCTTCTGAGTTCTTTACCCCATGGGTATTGTCTATATGGGTCCACGATATCGTATAGCGGCACCCTCCGATATTCGGCATTTTGATGATTTTAAGAAAATTACTCACCAGTATTGTTATTTGGAGTTCGTAATGGGTACTGCAGTCTATGACGGAAAATTGTATATGCAAGTTGAGATCTTGGTATGGCCCCATATGTATCAGTAACTCTTTATGTTCGGTATTTTGATGAGTTTAGCGACATTATTAACCGGAATCGTTTAAAATTTCGTATTTGAATTTCAGAAAACTGACTATGCAGGTACAGGTCTTCGCATAGCCCCATATAACGGTAGCTCCATATATTCCTTATTTTTATGATTTAGTGACATTATTCACCGGATTTTTTTTCAAGTTTCGAATTTGAATATTGTAATAGCCCATGTCAAAAGTTGCCAATGCAGGTCCACGTCTTCGTATCAATATTTCTATGATCGCATCTGACCTAAATTTAATATAAATATGATATCGGATCCTGTTTGGATTATATCGGAAACAAAATGCATGTTTATACCCTCAGCCATATGGCTACCGAGGCTAAATATATCAATTGATACGGTGGAAACGTGCTTAGTCGAAATAACGGTTTTAGACCCTAGGTCTTTTTGCACCAAATCCATTTCAGAACATTTCGAGTCAATCTAACAATGTCCGTCCGTCTGTCTGTCTGGTATAACGATAACTCTCGAAGGATGTATCCGATTTGGTCCAAATTCTATACATCATAATATTTTTGCCAAACTTAGATCGAGTTCAGAGATGGGCAATATCGGTCCTCTCCTTCTGGTACCTCCTCCACAAAAGGTAGCAATTTAAAAAAAAATATATACATATATATATTTTTTTCACAGAAAGAGATACGATAATCCGATTTTACTCCAACTTTGCAAATCCTAATATTTGCATCAGTGCTAGGTCTGGTGCGAAAATGGACAATATCGGTCCACTCCATCAAGTATCTCTCCCACAAAGGGTCAAAATTTTGAATAACTATAACTCTTATAAAATATGATGTAGAGTCCGATTGTCTTCGAATTACACACATCTCAATATTTTTATCAGTTTAAGGTTTGCTGTGAAAATGGGAAATATAGGTCCACTCCTTCTGGTACCTCCCCCACAAACGGTCAAAATTTTGAATATCTATGAAGCTCATAGAACGCGAACTCAACATCCGATTACATTCAGCCTTAGAAAGTCTCAATATCTCCATCAGCACAATATCTGTTATAAAGATGGTAGAGATCGGACCCCTCCTTCTGGTACTTCCCCGAAATAAGCATCCAACTCTCTTTAAATTACACAAATATAATTTTTGCTAACACAAGATATGTTGTGAAGATGATATATATCTGCGAACCCCATCGGTACATCACCCACAAAGGGTCACAAGTCACCTGAGATGATTATGGAATTTATGATTTCGCATGAAATTGGACATAAATGTTCGATTTTCTTGTAATTTTGCCCATGCCAATATTTTTATATGTATAAGATGAAGTATAAAAATGAAATGCTTCGGTCGACTACATCTGGTACCTCAGGTACATTAAGCATTTTCTAAAAATTATCACATGTCTCATATCCTTACTTTATATGAATCCAATATAGTCCAAATCTGGCACGTCGCAATATTTGTATCACATTTATTTAGGTCCGATACGAAATGGACAATATTGATCCATTCCTTCGGAACCAACTCCAAAGATGTTCAATAATTTTAATAATCATATCAAAAGTCAAAATATATTTAAATAGTCGAAAATTGGCTGATTTGTTTTAAACACACACATTATTTCTTGAGCGGAAATTTCTTAAAAGCCATTACCTGCGCTTTGAAAAAATTATTAAATTAAGGACTAAATCGGTGACCTTGTTTGTATTATATGTATCTCATTATTTGACTTTTTGTCGAGGGAAACCAAAAAAAGGAATAAACCTACTCGTAAGTATCCCATCATCGTACTAAAATTCGTGTCGTTAGAAATTTTGTGCGAAACTTAGGAAAATTATGGAGAAATTTCACTTTTTGCAATTATTCATTTGAAGCGGAAGTCTCGAAAAGAGTGAATCGATATTTTCGATTTATACTTTATCAAATATTGGCAAAAATAAGGTTCGAAAAAAATTATATTTTAAATGTTGTAATGGTCTTAAATTTAACATTTAGGGGGTACTTTTGTGGTTGAGTTTCAGAAGGATGGGTCAATATTTTTCATGTAGGCATGTGACTTAAATTTCATATAAGGTAAACATGTCGTGATACGCAGATTTTTAAATAGACAGTTTTTTGTTTATATGGGGTCTAAGACGAATATTTAGGGATGTTACAAACGGAATGACAAAGTTAATATCCTCTCCACCTTGGAAAGGAGGGTATATTAACTTTGTCATTCCGTTCGTAACATCCCTAAATATTCGTCGTAGACCCCAAAATGTATATATTCATAATCAGCATAAAATTCTAAATCGATTTAACTATACAGGCCACATTATTTGACGTAGAGTGTCAAAATTTAGCAGAATAATTTGTATTGTGTCTAGGATGGTTGGTATTGAACATGATATATATCCACGTTTTGGTATAATCCCCATATAACGCTACATCCCAATATTCGGTATTTTGATGATTTCTGCCACATTTTTTTTTCACAGATTTGTCTTTAAATTGGTATTTGTAGGTCATAGTGGGTCCTCGTTCGTGTGGCGAAATATTGTATGTATGGGTCCACGCTTTGGTATAGCTCCCATATAATGGTACCTCCCGATTATTAGTATTTTGATGATTATTGCCGCATTTTTTCACCGATTTGTATGAAAATTAGTATTTATAGGTCATAATGAGTCCTAATTGTTTGTATGTATAGGTCCACGCTTTGGTATAGCCCCATATAACGGTACCTCCCGAGATTCGGTATTTTGATGATTTTTGACACATTTTTTCATGGATTTGTCTAAAAATTGGTATTTGTTGATCATAATGAGTTCTAGCTCCGTTGGCGAAACATTGTAAGTATAGGTCATCGTTTTTGTATAGCCCCATATAGCGGTACTTCCTTGTACTTGACGATTTTTGCCATATTTTCCCACAAATATGTCTAAAATTTGGTATTAGTGGGTCATAATTGGTTCTAATGTTTGCATTACCCTAAGGTTGAGGGTATTAAAAGTTCGGCCCGGCCGAACTTAATGTTTTTTACTTGTTTAAATATATCCGGATTTAAGCCACCTATTAATCGAAGATAAATGCAATAATTTGTAGCATCTTTTAGTAGAATTTCCACAAGAGTGACCTTTGGGTTTCGAAAAGAGCCATAGCAATGGCATTAATACTGACCAGAGAAATAGAAAAAAATGTATTTCCCCCACTCTGCACACGTTTCGGATTCTGACTCTTTTGAAATATGGAAACACCTTTCTATCTTTTGATTATTTCAAGAAACGTAAAAATACGATATCCTAGAACATTTTATTTTTCTGCGAGGATTATTTGACAGGTTATTATGAAATTCAAAATTTTGATTAAAATATTAAAAAAGTATTTTATCATATAAAAAACATATTAATAATAAATCCCTTATCAAATTACCCCCTTTTACAATGTATCGAAGAATCAACAGCCAGGACGAAAGAAGGATCTTTCTGCTTTATCGGGTATCTACCTGTGTAACAATGTTATTATGCCTTGGTCTGTCTCTCCGTCTGTCTGTCTGTCCGTTTTGATAGTCGTCGTATAACTTGTTTTGAAATTCACTTTGTCAAAAAGAAGAGTGTAATTCGTTCAAACATATCCTGCTGGGTGAACTCAAAGGAATTGCATGGCAAAGCAATGAAAGAAATCAACAGAAGTTGCAAATGCAAGCAACAACAACTACGACTAAGGCGACGAAGACGACAATAACAACAGCAACAACAGACTGCCTGGCTCACTGGCATAGACACTTGGAAGTGAAAAGATATGAAAAATGAGCCAAAGCCAAAAGTGTGCACCCCAAAGAAGAGCGAACAAGTTTGTCCTCTGCCATGCCTCAAATGGAGTTGTGAGCGAGAAGTTAACGACACAAAGGCACCCACATCCGTGTTTTTGTGAAACAACTTCACATTCATAAGGAGTTTAATACATACATAGCTGTATCGCATGTTGAGGGTTATGTTTTGAAATAGAAGTAAGGATACATACACACATAGTTACACGTAGCAAGGATTGGTTTTCATAACCACATACTCTCGCACACACACACACACACACACATCTAAACAATATGAAACTAACAAATACATTTACTATCAATAAAGCCAACAATACTAAAGATGATGAGGCGGATAATGGCGGCGTTAGAGGAATCCATGACGACGGTTATGGCTGTGTTGTTGGCCATTTATGGTATGGGAAGGGGGGACAAGTTGCACAGTGGTATGAAGCGATATTATGGTAATGTCGTGGAAAAATAATTTAATTGAAAAATTGGATAATTTTCTGTTGTGTAAAATTGGGTTTTATGCTCTACACCACACTGTGGTCAGGTTGTTATGTTTGCGTTCATTTGTATGTAACATAGTGAAGGATGTGAGGCAGACCTATAGTTCCTTTTGATGATCTGCGTGCATAAATCGACTCAGATTTATGCATGTCCATCCGTATATCCCTCCGTCCGTCTGTCTGTATGTCCATGTATTCCTGTAAATAATGTACCGGTCACATTTATTGTCCGATCGAAATGAAATTTTGCACAAATTATTTGTTTTGCCTAAGGACGAACTCTATTGAAATTGGTGATAATCGGTCAAAATTAAGATATAGCTCCCATATATATCTTTGCTCAATTTCAAGTTTATTGTACACCAAATGGCTAATATAAGCCCGAATTGAATGGATTTTGGCAAATACGAACGAATTTAGCCTGGAAGAAAATATATTAAATTTGGTGAAATTAGGTTAAGATGTGTGTCCCATATATATGTCATATCCGATTTTATATTTAAGTCCCTTATACCCACAAACGCTCCCTACAACAACCACATTTGGTTCCAACTATCAGATACAGAATATAAATATATCAGCTAAATTTCATTGAGATTGGTTCAGATTTGAATATAGCTTCCATACATATCTTCAACCGTTTATTGTGGTTAAAAAATTTAATTTCAGATCAACTAAAATGGATTTTGATGAATTTGGGTTCCGTCCATCAATTTTAGTGAATATACGCCCAAAAGGTTCCTCATCGGAAAAAACGGTTTTTTTGGACCAAATCCATTTCAGGACAGTTGAAGTCGATCTAGGGTTGTCCGTCCGTCTGTCTGGCTGGCTGGTGGGCACCATAATTTTCGAAGAGAATATTCGATTTGACTCAAACATGGTAAATCGTAATATTATTGTTAAACGAAGATCGAGTTCGGAGATGGACAATATTGGTTCTCTCCTTCTGTTACCTTCCCCACAAAAGGTCAACATTTTCAAAAAATTAAATTTTCCATTAACAACAAAAACAGATCAGATCATCATATTTTAATTACTGCTAGGTCAGGTGCAAAAATGGACAATATCGACGCACTCCATCATGTACCTCCCACATGAAGGTTGAAAATTTTGAATAATTACAGTGTGAGATAAAAATACTGCAACAAAGTCAAACGATAAAATTTTTATTATTATTTTTTTTTTTTAATTTTATTGAATGAAAGCAAAAAATATCGGAAATTGCTTCAAATTTTACAATAAGTTTAGATTTGTTCGAATTGGTCACCTTTGGCACCAATTATGGCCTTCAAACGGCCAATGAAACCGTCACACGCTGCCCGAATGTTGCTCTGCGGTATTTTGGCCCATTCCCGGCGAAGCGCTTGCTTGAGGTGATCGACACTTTGGTATTTTTTAGTGCCAACCTTGCTTTCCAAAATACTCCCGACGGATCCGGAGATTTTGCCGACCATTGTGCGCTGGAAATGAAACGAGGAACCTCATTTTGTAACCATTCTTGGGTGGCGCGTGCTGAGTGCGATGGTTCTGAGTCCTGTTGGAATGACCAAGGTCTGCGGCCAAAATGTTTGCATGGCCAAGGCTTTAATACACCCTACGCGATAATATTCGGCATTTATTCTGATGCCATGGCCGATTAATACGAGCGGAGAGCGACCACCGGCTGTTATAGCGGCGCTTGAGTTCTGGTGGCCACCCGAAGGTGCACATTTTTAGCTAACCTCTTTGGCAAGTAAACACGAACATTTTGTTTGTATGCAAAATGCTGGACAACGAATGCTTTCTCATCGGAGAAAACCAAATTCGGGAGTTCACCACTTTCGGCCAAGCTAAGCAACTCTTTAGCTCTTTTGAGTCTATTTTCTTTCTGTTGCGGTGTAAGTTCTTGCACTTTTTGGAAATTCAATGGCTTTACCCCGAGCTTATTTTTCAATATTTGCCGAATGGAATATTGCGATATGTTCAGCTCACGAGCCATTTTTCGGCCACTGCGACGCAGGTTTCAATCAAGTCGCATCTTTACTTTTCGAACCATTTCTGCTAATGTTGCTGTTTTCTTTCATCCTCTTCCTTAACGTTCTGCTGCGCTACCAGTATCACGATGGTACGAGACACAAAAGATTTATTCACATTTAAATGCTGGAGTGCTCTAACGATAGCCACCTCTGTTTTTCCAGCCAAATATAAAGAAATCACACTATCACGCTTCAATTCCATCACGAATAACTTTTTTTCTGGAAAATTCTCACTAAAATGCTTTTGTACGCTTGTAAACAATATAATGAGCTGTCACTGGAATAATTTTAATAGCTGTCGGACCAGTTACGTAGAAGTGACAGCGGTCTGTGGTTGGTTTCAGTTTTTTCATCTCACCCTGTGAAGGGGTCGGCATTTTGAATAATAAAATGTTCATAAAATACGAAATAAGCCTCCGATTCTCTTCAAATTTCACTTATCATAATATTTGTGCTAATGAATGATACAAATCGGCCTACCCTCTCTGGTACCTCCGCCACAAATTTTTTATATATTTCATATTTCTCATATTTGGTTAGCCAGAGATCTGATATGAAAATGGGATATTTCAGCGAAATAACATTCCCTCCCCACAAAAGGTTAAATTTTTGATTGAAAATATTCGCATAAAATTGAAAATAATTGTTCGATTTTCTTTAATTTTTGCGCATCCCAATATTTTTATCAGTATTGGAGCAAAATAATACCTCGGTCCACTATATCAGGAATTTCACGCATATTTCAACATTTTAGAAAATTTTTCACATATTTCATATTAAAGGAAGTAGTCGATATAGTCCAAAGTTTGATAAGATACGAAATGGAAAATATTGGCGCACTCCTTCAGTACCGTCCCGATAAAAGGCCGACAACTCGTTTTTTATACTCTCCTCCATAGTATGGAGGGTATATAAAGTTTGTCATTCCGTTTGTAACACCTCGAAATATACATTTTAGACCCGACAAAGTATATGTATTCTTGATCAGCATAAATTTCTATGTCGATTTAGCAATGTACGCCCGTGTGTCTGTCTGTGGAAATCACTCTAGCTTCCGAATCAAATGAAGTAAGTTGATAAAATGTTACTCAAATGTTTATTATGTCTGCAGGACAATTGAAAACAGGCCATGTAGGTCCACGTCTTTGTATAACCCCCATATAACGGGACCTCCCGATATGCGTTATTTTAATTATTTTAGCGTCATTATTTACCGGAATTGTTTCAACTTAGGTACTAAAAGTTCGTAATATATACTACGGCTTAAGACAGAAAATGGGCCATGTAGGTCCACGTCTTCGTATAGCCCCCATATAACGGTACAGCCCGATATTCGTTATTTTAATTATTTTAGTGACATTATTCACCGGAATTGTTTCAAATTTGGTATTTGAAGTTCGTAATGGATACTGTATCTTTAGACAGAAAATGAGCTATGTAGGTCCACGTCTTCGTATAGCCTCCATATAACGGTACCCCCGATAGTCGATATTTTGATGATTTTAGTGACATTATTCACCGGAACTATTTCAAATTTGGTATTTGAATTTCGTAATGAATACTACAGCCTATGACGGAAAATTGTCTGTGCAGGTCGACGTCTTCGAATAGCCCCATATAACGATATTCAGTATTCTGATGATTTTAGCGACATTATTTACCGGAATTATTTCATATTTTGTATTTGAAGTTCGTAATGGATACTACAGCTTATGCCAGAAAATTGTCTGTACAAGTCCACGATTTATAACCCCCATGGTACCTCCCTATATTCGGTATTTTGATGATTATAAATATAAAGTTCAAGTTTCGTATTTGAATATTGTAATTGCTTGTGATAAGAGTTGCCTATGCAGATCCACGTCGTCGTTTAGACCCTAATATACGGCTATTTTTAAGATTTTAACAGAATTATTTAAAATTGCCAAATTTGTACGAACTTACAGCTTTTTTAATTGTTTTAATTTACATAAGTTGCATTGAAAATTTCCACGAGATATTTGATCATAGATGGAACACCTACTTAAGAGACTTCTTTTGCTGGAATTAAAAAATATATATATATTTTTTTCTTTTTCTTCTATAGATGTCCCATTACACTGTTCCTCGTTATTGATGAGATCTACTTACTTGTAGCTGTACACACAATAAAGGATGGAAACCAGTGGCAAGGAAATACTAAAATACAACAACTGAGAAAAATTAAACGAAACAAAAGAAAATAAAAACACTAAACTCGTAATAAGCAACAGACAAACTAAACTGGCAACTTGTATGCGTGGCATGTTTTAATGTGCCATTCAGTTCGTAGCCAGCCAGCCAGCCAGCAGGCAGTCAGGCTGCACTCTTAAGGATTCATGTTTAAAAAATAAGAAGGAAAAAAAGGGGGAACATTGCCAAACAGACTGGCTAAAGGCTGGTAAAGGAGATGGAGAAGAAAATGAAAATATATACTAAAAGCAAGCAACAAGGACATACGCCGCCTAGTGCCATAGCATAGGCAAGGACAGACAGTCCCAACGAATGCCAGCCAAATAACATCCATGCCCAGGCTAGCAACAGTCGCCACCACCACCACCCCCCGAAAAAAAACTACAAAACTTTGGTTGTTCAACAAATGCTTGTAAATGGCAAAAAGGCACCATGACATATTTATTACATTTTCTATTTCTCGTCTCCCCCTCAACGCTGCCAGCCCCTCACACTCTCACTCACTCACAACTTAAGACCAGTTCAAGTATGGCAATGGATCTTGGCTGTACGAGTATTTGTGTTCGTTGAACAGCTACAACAGCAAGTTCACAACAGGATATGAAAATGTTTATAAATGTATTGCTATGTTTACTTAAATAAACTTCAAGTTTCTTTCATTTCATTTTTGTTGGCATATTTGTGTATGCCTTTAGAGTTTAACTGGCCCAGGACATTGCCTTTAAATATTTACTATGGGAAATTTGAATATGAATTGAAGTTTTAAGCAAGTTATAAAGGTATCTACAGGAATCAGGTTGTAGAAAATGGGTAATTCTTAAAGCTTCAGGAGTTAAAGATGGATGGAATACGAGAAAGGTTACGAAGGAGTAGAATAAGAGCAGAGTAGAATAAGAGCCCTAGAAGTGGACGAAGGAATAGACCTAGAATTTGGAATGAGGAACACCATACGTGCAAAAAATTGGAAGGAACTTGTAAAATGTAAAAAAAAAAACAGCAAAAAAGGCCAAAGACGGCCTGGACTGACTTTATGATATTTTTCCCCCGTTTCCATATATAGTAGAGTTACATATAACAAATAAACTTTGTTTGGGGAATTTATGAGAATTAAAACATACCAACTTTATTCGTTAAAGTAGTTCCAATTTAAAGCCGAAAGGAACTGATATATGACTGGCATCTATCGTATTCTACTAAATTTGACGAAGGATTTGTGCCAGAACCGATATCCATGAAAATTCATCCAATTTGAGCTGATATTAGAGTTTTAGGAACAATAAACGTAAAATCGGATGAAGATATATATGGGAGCTAGATCCAAATCTAAACCGATCTCTATAAAATTTACAGAGGTATCTATGCTGTATATCTTTAATGGCAGCAGAATGGTTCGAAAAGTAAAGAAGCAACTTGATCGAAACCCTCGTCGCAGTGGCCGAAAAATGGCTCGTTAGCTGAATGTATCGCAATATTCCATTCGGCAAATATCGAAAAAGGAGCTCGAGGTAAAGCCATTGAAATTCCAAAAAGTACAAGAACTTACACCACAACAGAAAGAAAATAGACTCCAGCTCCACCAGAATTCAAGCGCCGGCCATGGTGATTGTGTCGGCCGCCATAACAGCCGATGGTTGCTCTCCGCTCGTTTTCATCGAACGTGGCATCAGAATAAATGCCGAAAATTGTCGTGAAAATTGTATGAAGTGTGTATGAAAGTCTTGTGCACACAAACATTTTGGCCGCAAACCTTGGACATGCCAACAGGACTCCGCACCATCGCACTCAGCACGCGCCACCCAAGAACGGTTACAAAATGAGGTTCCTCGCTTCATTTCCAGCGCACAATGGCCATAAAAATCTCGGGATACCAATCCGTTGGCCTATTGTGTTTGGAGTATTTTGGAAAGCAAGGTTGACACTAAAAAATACCAAAGTGTCGATCACCTCAAGCAAGCGCTTCGCCGGGAATGGGCCAAAATACCGCAAAGCAACATTCGGGCAGCGTGTGGCGGTTTCATTGGCCATTTGAAGGTTATAATTCGTGGCAAAGGTGACCTATTCGAATAAATCTAAACTTATTTTAAAATTGTAATGCTATTTCCGATATTTTTTGCTTTTATTCGATAAAATTATAGCGTTTGACTTTGTTGCAGTTTTTTTTATCTCACCCTGTAAAGCAATAAATTAAGTATTAGGTGAAGACATGAACCGATTACGTTCACTATTTCATCTTACCTAAGACTAGTTAAAATAATAAGACGTGCAAAGTTTGAACGCAATTAGGTAAGATCTTTGCTATTTATGGGGTAAATTATTTTCTTTGCAAATTTTGACCTTCTGTGGTAGCAGCAGGATTGGACCGATTTTGCTTATTTCTATACTATATCGTAATAGGATAGAATTATCACGATATACCAAATTTGGACGATATTCCATACAATCGAGAGTTATCCTTGATACAGACAAACAGACGGACCGTCATCCCTAGATATGTTCTAAATATTCTGAAAAGGATTGCATCCAAAAACAACTAGGTTTTAAACCCATTATTTATTTAAATGAGGCACATTTTCACCGTTTAAAAGTTCCAAAGGGTCCGCCCCGAACTATGGCTTAATAGACATAAGGGACGCAATCGAATATATTTTATACCATGCAGCACAAGGTGGTCAGGGTATTATGTCCTTGTGCATTTGTTGTAACAGTCAAAAGGAAACGAGATAGGCCAATAGTTCCTTTTGATGATCTGCATAGAATCACATTCTGAGTCGATTTATGCCGGTCCGTCCGTCTGTGCATGTATTTTCGTGAACAACGTACAGGTCGCATTTATTGCCCGATTCAGATGAAATTTTGCACAAATAATTTGCTTGAACCAAGGACGAACCCTATTGAAATTGGAAATAATCGGTCTAAATTTAGGTATAGCTCCCATATACATTATATTGTCCACCAAACTTGTAATATCAGCCCAATTAGTATGGAATTTTGCACGTACGTCCAGATAGGACATGAAAATTAGTATGCCAAATTTGATCGAAATTGGTTCAGATATAGATATATTATTCATCCGATTTGCTATTTTTTGTCCTCCGTAATATGCACTCTGTAACAACGATATTTGGGGAAATATATCAAATAGAACTCAGAAATACATTTGCTAAATTTTATCGAGATCGGTTAATATTTGGATATAGCTCCCATATACATCTTCGTCCGATTTGCCTTTTATTGTGCAACAAACATGTAATATTAGCCCAAATGGAATGAAATTTGGTACATACGACCAAATTGAGTCTAGAAACCAGTATGTCAAATTTGGTGAAAATCGGCTCAGATATAGCTATAGCTCCAATACATATTTTTCACCCGATTTTTTGAATTTGCCCTGTATAGCCGTAATGTGGACTCCGAAGTAACGATATTCGGGAAAATATATCAAATACAGCTCAGAAATACCTTTGCCATATTTTATCGAGATCGGTTCAGATTTAGATATAGTTCTCATATATATCTATTCGATTTCAAGTTAATTGTAAACCAAATGGATTTTATGAATTTTTATACACTCCACCATGCTATGGAGGGTACATTAATTTTGTCATTCCGTTTGTAACTCCTCGATATACTCATGTCAGACCCAACAAAGTATAAATATTCATGATCAGCGCATAATTCTAAGTCGATTCAGCCATGTCCGTCTGTCTGTTGTAATCACGCTGTCTTTCGAACGAATTGAGATAAAAGGCTAAAATTTTGCACACATGTTTATTTTTCCAGTAGGCACATAGACCCCATATAACGGTACCACCCAATATTCGGTATTTTGATGATGTTAGCGACATTATTAACCGGAATTGTTTAAAATTTGGTATTTGAAATACGTAATTGATACCACAGCCTAAGACAGAAAATTGTCTGTGCAGGTCCACGTCTTCGTATAGCGCCCATATAACGGTACCTCCCTATATTCGGTATTTTGATGATTTTAGTGGCATTATTCACGGGAATTGTTTCAAATTACGTATTGAGAGCTCGTAATGGGAACTACAGTCTGTGACAGAAAATTGTCTATGCTGGTCCATTTCTTTGTATAGGCCCCACATACCAGTACCACCCTATATTCGGTATTTTGACGAGTTTAAGTACAATACCCACCGAAATTGTTTGAGACGCGTATTTGAAGTTCATTATGGATGCTACAGCTGGTCTATGCTGGTTCAGGTCTTCGCACAGCTCCGATATAACGCTACCTCCCTATATACAATATTTTAATGATTTTAGCTTCATTATTCACCGTTTATTACAAGTTTCGCACTTGAATATGGTAATGGTTGACGACAAACAATGCCTATGTAGGTCCTAGAGCCTAATATAACGGCTATATTCGGAATTTTTAAGATTTTAACGAATTTCATTTTTTGAAAATTTTCAAATTCGTTCCAAATGGTGGAGGGTATTCAAAGTTCGCCCCGGCCGAACTTACTGCTTTTTAACTTGTTATCCTTCGAACGAGGAAACGAAAACCAGCACGCATACCTTGAAAAATCGATGTACCCAAAACGAGTAACTGTTTGGTGCGGATTCTAATCCAGAATTTGTCTATTTTTCTTGGAAAATGAGCAAAAATTGACCGTTACATAATCTGGACATGTTGAACGAATTTTTGTTTACAAAAATTGAAGAGAAGGATATTGGCAAGACTGGCTTCAACATGACGGCGATATTTTAACAAAAACAAAAGGCAATTTTAATAAAACATCTGGTTTAGCCTCATTACAACCTTGGTGCAAACCACTTCCAAGTTCATATCCTCTGATATTGTACTGGTAGGTGGTAAAATCACTCTCCGTGACGATTTTCCGAAGCTAATTGCTTTTGTCGTTATTACCTGTTTATCTCTAAAACACAAATATTATTTGCAGATTTTAAAGTCCCTTATCAACAGATTGTAATGCCTCTAAGGACTGGGTTTTTTTCCAAACTCTTCTTTATGTGCCATAAAAACGACATAACTATTATGTAAATTGTAATATGATGATGATGTTATTTGTTGATATTTTATAAATCTTTAACATATTTGCTACAACCTCAATTGGTTCAACAGGGTAGATAAATATTGGCAATAATACTAAGAACAACCACAAACATAACATTTTACACGCACACATACACACACATAGAGAGAGAAAATATTTCCAAAAAATAACCCATTATCACTACTGCCAATGACTTGTAGTGGTGGTATAATAATAGTCGTAATGATTTTCGATATTTTTAACCCCTTAAATGCCAATGCCAATTGGTATGATGGCAAATAAATATGTGTGTGTACGTTCATACAGACAAACATATGTACATACATATGTGTGTTTTGAAGAAAGCTTTAGAAATGTATTTCTTAGCAATTGCCGCCTTTTCTATTTGACTGGGAAAAAATCCTCTTCTCTTACCATTAGTTTTCTACTGACTCTTCTAAACCTTATGTGTGACAAAATGTCGTTTTCATAGAAAAATTTCTTTTCCCCTAAATTTTTAGATAGGCTAAAGTCAAACGAGCGAACATTGAAAAATATGAATAAAAGCAAAACAAGGTTCATAAAGGAAACAAAATAAACACTCCGATAGATATCTATGCAAAGAAATGCCAAAAGTCAGTCGGTATCCCCAGGGGGAGGGGTGGAGGATATATGGCTTTCTGTGTCGGCCGGCCTCTTTGTCTGTCTCTTGATGTGTTAGATTGTGTCTATGTCAAAGTATTCAAACTACGATTACAATAAAGTTAAATATATACAATTTCCCTTTACACACTAACACCCATATGTAAGTATGTATGTATCCATCCATATTCTATGCCACCGACACAAGTAGTCTCTCTATGCTATAACACGTTTATACACTTACATCTACGGGCATACATAAATAACGACTCCAAGACTCACATGAATATATATTTTTTAAGTCCTTTTATTTGTGTGTGTGTGTGTGTGTGTGGTGTATTTATGCAAGAAATGCCATAACACTTTAAAGGTCATACCGGAGATGTTACATATATATACTTATGTTGTAGGTGTCTGCATGTGTGTGTGTTCTTCACATAAGTGTGTATGTGTGAAGTTTCCTTTTTTGCTGACGATAAACTTATGTATGCTATTTAGTACTAAAAATTATCCTTTTATGTGTAGCTCCATATAAATATTTTATACACACATGGAAGATAGCTAGCACAGAGCAAGTTTCATATAAAGAAAATTGTTTGAAGTTGAGTATGTGAGTAATGGACTGACGCTCTATGAGGCCTAGTGTTACCAAATACAATTTTCGAACAAAAGGCTTATTCTGGTTTAGATAGAGTTCTGTATATCACAATCTTTGGACTATTGAAAAACTTGTTATCCTTCTGATATTTGAAATTTGAATACATTGGAAACCTCTTTGAAATTCAAAAATTTTAATGAAATAAAAGTCAAAAATTTTAATGAAATACTTAGGAAGGAACAAATAACAAGTTAAAACAAGTAAGCAAAGGCTATAGTCGTGCGGGGCCGACCATGTGATACCCTACAACACTACAATATGTACGAAGTCCCCTCATATCCAAATCCTTTTTTGAAGATTTCGTTTTTGATATAATGTCAAAGAGCCCCGCCCAGAGGTTACCCTTAATTTTTTGGCCCAGCCTATAGAGCGACTACAAAATTAGAAAAAATATTTTTTTTTAGTTCATTTGCACCTCTGACCCTAACTACCCCCATGCCAAATTTCGTGAGGATCGGACGATAATTGCGACATGCATATAATACCCTCAAAACGTTGTGTTGAAGGGTGTAAACATTTAGAAAATTTACAATTCAAAATTGTAAGTCAAATTGAAAAAATCGCATGCGATAAAAAATATGACAAGAATTGAAAAAATGTAACAAAAACTATTCACTTTTTTATTGGTATATTTTTCTTTATTTTTCTTAGATTTTCTGCTTTTCTGGCAAAGGACCATTCCGAATTGATGGGAATTGTGAAAATCGGTCCAGCGGTTCTTGATTTATATAGCAGATAAAATAAGATCAATTCTTTTACATATATATTGTACCCATTTTGCTATATATCCGATTTCTTGGCTATTAGCATCACTGTAATGGTCAGAAGTGATCTTTTAATGTATTTGTGGTTTGGCTGGGGTTGAAAATATTCGCGGTTTAGTGAAAATTTTCCTATTTTCTTACATAAAATCCGTCGGAAAATACGTCTCAAATGAAAACCAATATATGGGGGCTATACCAAGACGTAGTCCTGCATAAGTAATTTGTATCATAGGCTGTAGTAAATGTTCCGAACTTTATATACGAAATGAAACAATTCCGGTGAATAAAGTTGCAAACATCATGACAATGCCGAATATCTGGGGGTGCTGTTGTATGGGCGCCATACTAAAACGTGGAACTATTTAGATAATTCTCTTCTAGAGGCTAAAGTACTCCTTTTGTGGAATTTAAGATAATTCAATTTAAAAACAAGTAAGCAAAGGCTACAGCCGAGCGGGGGCGACCGTTAAATACCCAACAACACTATAATAAACGATACAGTTTACATAGGCGAAATACTCGAAAGAATTCCACAAGATATTGTGACATATAATAAAAGAAAACGAGGTTTTGTAAGGTTTCGTTCTCTAATTTTCGAATAATAGCAACTTAAACTAATTTGCTCATTTCCAATTTATTGGCAGATGTTGCACGTAAATGGTATTCCTAAATCTGGAACCAATATTTCCCAAAGACCTATGATCTCTCAAAAGTGGCAAAAGATTAACATTTATTATTGGTTTTTGAGTGAAACGCATCTATATGAGATACTGACATTTGACTATATTCTTTAACGAAATAGTCAGAAGTGCGTCTTTCCTGTATATGTGAATTCTCCAAAAAGTCACTGGAATGGACATTATCGTATTTTGTCTACAAAAGTTGTGCGTGAGGGTCGGGCGACCTGCTGACAATTTTCCAGTTTTTTGGTCAATTTCAACACCTAAATATATGGCGCTCATCTCTAAAAAGAGTAGGCTTCTATTCTGACCCTCATCTTATCCCCATGCAAAATTTCGTAAGGATCGGGCCATAAATGCGATCTGTATATGATATCCTGATATCCTAACTATTTAGTTTTGTTAGCTATAGAAATATTACCAAATGTTTAATTCAAAATGAAAATATGCCAAAATAAATATGACAAAAATTGAAAAAATATGAGAAAATTTTACAAAATCAATATTTTCATCTTTAGAGAGATATTTTTATGCGATTTTTTTAGACGTTTTTTCTTTCCTGCCAAGAGGCCATTCTAAATTAATGAGAACTGTCGAAATCAGTTCAGCCGTTCTCGACATATAAGAGATCTTTAAAGCATATCTTCTTTGATAGACATATATATCGCACATATTTTGCTATATATCCGATTTGTTGGATGTTAACATCAATGTAAAGATCCGAAGTAACCTTGTCATGGCTTTGTGATTTCACCGGGATTTAAAATATTCGCGGTATAATGAAATATTTTGAATTTTTTCAACACAAAAGATATGGTCTATTTTACACGCTAAATATTATCCGATGACCACCCAAATTGGTAGGCTTCTTCCCTGCCCTAAACTTTAGCTACATGCGAAATTTCGCATCAATTGGTCTATAATTGCGACCTGTATAGCTACTGCAAAATCCGAAATTTTTTCAGTATTTGGTCCATTTCAACCCCTAAACATTTGGCGATCATTTCCAAAAGAAATAGGCTTCTATTCTGACCCAAACCCCACCATCGTGCAAAATTTCGTAAGGATCGGGCCATAATTGCGACCTGTAGAGTGATTACAAATTAACATGGACAGACGGACAGACGGACGGACGGACATACATAGCTAGATCGGCTCAGCTCGGCGAGCTAGGAAGATCCATATATACTTTCCTATATGGGAAACCAATATTTCGAGGTGTTACATAAATTCTGGCCCAATCAAACTTATAATACCCTCAACACATAGTGTTGTAGGGTATAAAAATAAATGGATGTTCCATTCTATGTAGGCTATACGAAGATATGGACCTGCACAGACAATTTTCTGTCATAGGCTGTAGTTCTAATTACGAGCTTTAAATACGAAATTTGAAACAATTCCGGTAAAAGTGTCACTAAAATCGCCCAAATAGTGAAAATCGGGGGGGTACAATTGTATGAGGGATATACGATATCGTGGACCTCTATAGGTCCTCTTCCAGAGGGTAAAGTACTCAGAAGGAACTCCTTATGTAGATTTTCAGACATATCCATTGAAAAATGTGGCGAAAATCATGAAAATCCTGAATATCGGGAGGTTCCGTTATATGGGGAATATACGACATCGTGGACCGATGTAGCATAGCATCGAACCTGCCTGCAGACAAAAGGCGTACAATTTTAGCTTTTTATCTTCAAAAAAATAGGAAGCTATCTTAGATTGTTTGAAATAGACGGACAGATCTAAATCGTATTAGAATTTTACACTGATCAAGATTATATATACTTTTTTAGGTTTAAAATTATTATTTCGATGAGTTACAAATGGAATGACGGACTTAAAATACCCTCCATAATATGTATGGTGGAGGGTCAAAAAGATTACAACTTGTTGTCTATAGGTAAATTTGACTATGACATACCATGCAAATGAAAGTTTCTGCATGTAGCTTCGTTGATTTAACATTTTAAAACATTGTTCATTCAATTTACAAATGAACAAATCACGACATGAAAAAATAGCAACAATATTTACTAGTCTCCCTGATCCGCTGAAAGATTTGGCGAATGATTTGTTTTCCTTTGTAAATTCCTTAAATCCAATCGTAAAATACATCATCATATGGGACATATTATACCAGAATCCCCTTCAGATTAAATTGAATTCAAGCCAAGACCAAAAACAGGTAATCATGTCATCGAAACAAATCACAAATACGATAATCCCATACCAATTCAATCGTAAAATTTTACTCTGGTTACCAGAACATGAAGAAATGTATTAGCGAATATTTGATTGTACAATTCTCAATGAAGTACGTGATATGTGACTTTTGTGTTAGGGAAGTGGGAGTGAAAGGATTTAGGTAAAAGTATCATACTTGGTTCTGATTTTTAGATATTTTTGCAATATTTGGTTGTGATCTGAAAAAAAAAAACTAGTAAGGAAATTGCAGTCACTTTACCGATGGATATATACTCTCAGACTATGACCTCAATATACATAAATTACTCATATGCTGCAAAAACCTATAAACGTATAAATGAATTCAATATTCTCAAATCACCGAGAACCTTGGTTCTTGAAAAAAATATTTCTAATAAAAAAATTTAAATTTTTATAATTGTTTTTTTTTTTTTTTTTTTTTTGTAATAACATCAATCCAGTCGATTTTTAAAAAGTTGGTAATTTTTGCCAGGAAGTCCATAAACAAAGATTCTTGCAAAAAATACGATTTATGGGCAGAGGTTTTTGGAAAACATGATTCTAACAAAAATTAATAATATATAACTTTTTTTTTGCCTGTCTTTAATATGTTCTTAAAAAAATCATAATTTCTTTTGAAGAAATTGAAAAGAATATTTAAAAATCGACAATTTTTCGTGTAAAGAAATAAGATCTTAGTATTCCGCTTTAAATCAAGAACCGCTGGACTGATTTTGATACCAATTCGAAATGGCCTTTTGATTACATGATTTGATTTAAACATTTTTTAATATTTTTAAACCCTACAACACTCTGTTTTGAGGGTATTATATACAGGTTGCAATTATCGTCCGATACTCACGAAATTTTACATGGTGGTAGGGTTAGGGTCAGAATAGAAGTCTATTATTATGAAGTCGAATATTTCAGGTTTCAGATGGACCAAACAATTGAAATTTAAATTGAGGAGAGAGTTATGGACAGGGAAGAAGTCAAGCATTTTGGATGACCATTGGATTTTAATTGGATTTAAGGTAACATTTATGCTGGACTACATGGTATTAATTAAAAAAAATCTACTTAATCGACAACCCCATGACTAAACATGGTGAGATAAAAAAATGCAACAAAGTCCAATGCCATAATTTTTACATTTGTTTTAATTTATTGAATGAAAGCAAAACATTTCGGAAACAGCATCAAATTTCAGAATAAGTTTATATTTGTTCAAAATGGTCACCTTTGGCACGAATTATGGCCAATGAAACCGTCACATGCTGCTCGAATGTTGCTCTACGGTATTTAGGTCCATTTCCGGCGAAGCACTTGCTTGAGGTAATCGAAACTTTGGTATTTTTTAGTGCCAACCTTGCTTTCCAAAATACTCCAGACACAATAGTCCAACGGATTGGTATCCGGAGATATCCGGATGGCGCGTGCTGAGTCCTGTCGGAATGTAAGTTCTTGCACTTTTTGGAATTTCAATAGCTTCACCCCGAGCTCTTTTTTTTTTAATATATGCCGAATGGAATATTACGATATGTTCAGCCTCAAGAGCCATTTTGTGGCCACTGCGACGCGGCTTTCGATCAAGTCGCTTCTTTACTTTTCGAACCATTTCTGCTGATGTTGCTGTTTTTTTCCGTCCACTTTTTTGGCGTCAGGCTACGCTACCAGTATCACGGTAACGAGCGATGGTAAGAGACACAAAAGATTTATTCACATTTAAATGCTGGAGTGCTCTAATGATAGCCACTTGTGGTTTTCCAGCCAAAATTATATAATGAAATCACACTACAACGCTTGAATTCCATCACGAATAACTTTTTATTCTGGAAAATCTCACCAAAATGCTTTTGTACCCTTGTAAACAATATAATGAGCTGTCACTGGAATAATTTTAACAGTTGTCGGACTTTTGCACCCTGTAGGTACAATATATATGTAAGAAATTGATCATATTCCGCGTATAATTCAAGAGCCGCTGAACTGTTTTTGACAATTCTCACCAATTTGCAATGGCCTCTTGCCAGAAAAGGATAAAATATAAGAAAATGTTGTACATTTTTTAATATTTTTACACCGTATAACATTATGGTTTGAGGTCGCGATTATCGTCCGATTCTCATGAAACTTGACATGGTGATAGGATTAAGGTCAGAATAGAAGCCTATTTTTTGAAGACGTCTATTTGGAGTTTCAAAAAGACCAATAAATTAAAATATTCCTGACAGTGCAGGACTGTATGGCATTAATTCAAGAAAAATCGACAACCGCACGACTATAGCCTTTGATTACTTGTTTTCTCAACTTTATTCTTTGCACACTGCAACACTGTGTAGACGATTAGAGTGAGATTTGGAAGGTGATATTGTACAAAAAAAAAAAAAAAAAAAAAAAAAAAAAAAAAAAAAAAAAAAAAACACATACATTAAAATACAACAACGGTATAACAAAAACTAAAAGAGTGCTCGGAAAGAGTAGAATCCGCTCGATTTTCAATGGATTTTACTCTCACTCAAAAACGAGGAGAATATGCTCACCCACTCGAGAGACATCGACAAATTGAGTTTTGTATCATTTTTTCTGCTACCAGGAGCGCACTCACTCTAATTCGAGTGATTTGTACTCTTTGAAAAAATTCGAGCGAGTTTTTTTGAGGCCTGGTAGGGTGTAGCATAATACAGGTCGCAATTATCTGCCGATCCTTATAGAATTTTTCATGGGGCTATTGTTTTTAAATATCTTATTATATTTAGAGTTTGAAACCGACTAAAAACTGAACATATTCCTGTCTTTAAACTCGCTTTAAAGGTCACAATTAAGGAATACGATTGGCCTTTTTTGTGACGAGATTTCACATGAAGTTTGAATTTAGAACAAGACAGAAGCCCAGTATTTTGTATGGTTATTGGATTGTATTTAGCGGGTAAATATAGAACAAATGCCGACGGACAAAAATCAAAGTTTACATTTTTGCAGAACTGAATGGCATTATTTCAAAAACGAAATCCATCAAAATGGATTTGAACCTAGGGGGCTTTCCAATACAATATAGGATATCACATGGTCGGCCCACAGGGCTTCGCTTGCTCGTTTTTCTTCTGTCTTCGTTTAATCCAGAAAACTTTGAAAGATGAAATATTACAGAGCAAATTTAACCATAAGACTCAGAATAAACTATGTATCTAGGTATACGGGATCTTAAATAAGTTTGAATTTTGGATCATGCGATCAAGGCTTGACAAAAGAATTTCTCCGGTGTAAACCGATGAGATTTAGGAATTTTCATGTTCCGGATATAATAATATACTCTCTACAGCAATGATATTTGGTACGATACATACAGCGGAACAAATTAATTGGAAATCGATTAAAACTAATATGTAACTCCCATCCAATTTAAAACAAGTAAGAAAAGGCTATAATCGTGCGGGGCCGACTATGTTATACCCTACAACACTACATTATGTTAGAAGCCCCCTTATCCATATTGGAAGATTTCGCTTTTGAAATTAGGATTTTGACTAGGGACATTTACCCAACATTTATGCACTCCGTCGGTCTGTTAGTTGTTGTAGTCCATTTTATTTGCAATCATCTCCAAAAGCAAGAAGCCCCTCTGTATCTCCAAATTTGGACTCATCTAAATGATTTGCTTGTCTACGATATTTGGCTATATTCGTCAACGAAATCAGCATAAAAAAGCCAGAAATTCGCCTTTTGTGCATTTCAGATATTGACTGTAAGTAATGATTGTATTTTTCACACAGATTTCGCGTCCTTTGGTTTCTTTTGTGGCTTTTACAACGGTCAAATCAGGAAAATTTTTAGTTGTTGGTCCATTTCAACCCCCTAATATATTGCGGAAATCTTTGAAAACAATAGGCTTAGCCCTTCTGAGCCCAACCCTACCCTTGTGAAAATGTTCGTGAGGATCGGGCGATATTTGCAATACTTATAAATAAAAAATATTACAAAATATTATAATTCAAATTGAAAAAATCGCATGCGATGAAAGTATGAAAAAATAAAAAGAATGTCATAAAATACTACAAAATCTATATTAACATCTTTATTGGCATATTTTTGTGTGATTTTTTTAGATTTTATACTTTTATGTCAAGAGGGCATTTTGAATTGACAAAATTTGTCAAAATCGGTCCAGCCATTCTTGAGATATAAGCATTCTAGCTAACATCCTCTTCCTTTGTATATACACATTGTATATATTTCGCTATATATATACGATATATTTACTATCGGCATCTACGTAACGGTCAGAATTGACCTGTTCGTCTATTTGTGATTTCACCGGGATTAAAAATTTAAATATTCGCGGTTTAATGGAAAATTTGACTTTTATTTAACACAAATGTTGTGGCCTATTTCACCCACTAACTATTACCCGATGACCATCAAAATTGGAAGGCTTCTGCCCAGCCCTAAGCTCTAGCCCCATGCTAACTTCTGCGTCGATTGGTCTATAATTACGACCTGTAGAGCAACTGCAAAATCAGGATTTTTTTTTTCAGTTTTTGGTTCATTTCAACCACTAAATATTACGCAATCATCTCCAAAAGAAATAGGGTTCTATTCTGACCCTAGCCCCACCTCCATTCTAAATTTTGTGAAGATCGGGCCATAATTGCGACCTGTAGAGTGATTACAAATTAACATGGACAGACGGACGGACGGACATACATAGCTAGATCGACTCAGCTCAGCGAGATAGGAAGATCCATATATACTTTCCTATGTGGGAAACCAATATTTCGTGGTGTTACATAATTTTTGGCCCAATCAAACTTATAATACCCCAACACATAGTGTTGTAGGGTATAATTATAGCCACAATACGCCACAAAACTATATCCACGTGTATGATTTGCTTTCCAAATATAAACGTGCTTCTGTTGCAGGTTGCATATAGTGGGTCCAGACTGACTTTTGTCCTTTCCCTACTCCTTGTAATTATTTTTAATTAAATCTCTCGCTTAACTTCCGAAAAATATATAACAGAATATAATAAGTGATTATTGTTCAACCTGTTTCCTAGAAACTTGTCAAAGCAAATGAAAAAGGCGACTCTGTTAAAAGCAAGGATAAACGCCTATTATGGCCTACAGATTTTCATTTTATGAAAGAAAACAGGAAAAACAACAGCAACAACTGAATAAGCCAGCCACAAATGTGCCCCCATCTTCCTTCCTACCTTGTAGTTCTGCAAATCGATTTACAAATAGTATTTGCACGTGTTTCACACAATGGATTTTCGTTGTTTTCGTGCTGCTTTTACTCGATTGTCGTTCCCGTTGTTGTTGCTGCTGTTTTTTCTCGATTTTTGTTTTTTCTTTTTGTCACAAACATTTTTCATCTGAAACTCATAAAGTCAATCGAACAGAGAGAACCAATGCCACAACAGCGAACAGCTCAAACAGACAAAACAATGAAATCGAATGGCATGAAAAGGAAACTCGATACAAAATATCACAGCGTCATCAGCTGTGGGTCTTCCCAAAAACACAATCGCACACACACACACACAGAATAAAACGATTGTCCATATTGACAGGCCGTCAGAACGACAAACAGACGGACGGACAGACAAATGGTTGGACATGGCAAAGCAAAGGAAAAACAACAGCAACACGAGCAAACGAATAAACGGAAAGAGGAACTGACGGACACATGCCATGAATCGCATCCGTTGGCCAATATCATCATCGTCGTCACATCGACAACGAGAACGACGACATTCAAATATGGCAAATGGACAAACATAACTGGTCTATTAGTTGGTTTGTCGTTTGGTCGGTATGTCTGTCTGTCTGTCTGCCGGTCACACATTCATGTCATGCCATCCAGTCAGTCGTCATACACGTTAGTTTGCCTGTCCGATTGGGTTGGTCAGTGATGAGATATACACAAAGGAATTCACTTGGATTCGATTATGATAGCGACACATCATCCGATATCCTCGTCATCTGTGTGGTAATGTCTCACCGCATGTGTGCCGGACCCATTGTTAATATTTTTTCCACTGTTTATGGGTAGAGGAATGCAAGTGTGTGTGTGAGAGTGTATGTTGTAAATAATACAACAACAGCAGCAGCAAATATTTCAATTAAATTTGCTTTTTTTATGTTGTGTAGGAAAAAAATTGTAATATTTTTTTTTAAAGAGATACATACCTATATAGAGCATATTAGGTTGTAATGATAAACCAATGAGTTAAAAAGAACCTTTAATGTTTTGCCAAAAAAACCTGTATCCCAAAAAAGGATCAATTGAATGTACCCGATATTCGAAACAGATCTATGACTCAAACGGCTTAAAATTGTTTATACAGTTATTTTTAGGTGTAACGCCAGGGGCATACAAATTAAAGGAAAAAATACCTGGACTGCACTGATACGAGCTACCTTTGATCCGGACAACAATTTGGACAATAATCTTAACATAAGTAAAATTGCTTTATTTCTTAGACCCCATTAACTCCCTTAGGAAATATAGGATAGTACCAGAAAGAAAAGGGTGAATTCTGTCACAGTTGAGTTTTTAAGGAAATGCTAACTTTTGTTGGGTAGGTGGCGACAAGGCTGAACCCATATTTCCCATCTGAATGCAAATTAAATGAAATGTGGGGGTGAACCACCGGTATAGACAGGATCGATCCAATTCGATGAGATAGGAAGACATCCCATGTCTAGGAACAATATTTCGAGGAGGGGCATAATTACCAATTTCAGCCATACGAGAGGTATATTTTTATACAATACGGGGTGAGATAAAAAAAACTGCAACAAAGTCAAACGCCATAATTATTAAATTTTTTTATATTTATTGAATGAAGACCAAAAATGTCGGAAAAACCATCAAATTTTAGATAAGTTTAGATTTGTTCGAATAGGTACACCTTTGGCACGAATTACGGCCTTCAAACGGCCAAAGAAACCGTCACACGCTGCCCAAATGTTGCTCTGCGGTATTTTGGCCCTTTCCCGATGAAGCGATTGCTTGTGGTGATCGACACTTTGGTATTTTTTAGTAACAACCATGCTTTGTGCTGAGTCATGTTGGAATGTTCAAGGTCTGCGTCCAAAGGTTTTAATACACCCTCCAAAATATTTTCGCGATAATATTCGGCATTTATTCTGATTAATGCGAGCGGGGAGCGACCATCGGCCATCACCATGGCGGGCGCTTGAGTTCTGGTGGCCAACCGAAGGTGCACATTTTCAGCTGACCTCTTTGGCAAGTAAACACGTTCATAGGAAAATTTTCACCAAAATGCTTTTGTACGCTTCGAAACAGTATCACGAGCTGTCACTGGAATAATTTTAACAGCTGTCGGATGAGTGGCTTAGAAATGACAGTAGTCTGAAGTTGGTTGCAGTTTTTTCATCTCACCCTGTATAACTCAGAAGTGGATAAATCGAATGCAAAATTTTTAACATGCTTTCGAGAGTTACCGAGAGACGAAACAACTGTATGACTCACTAAGGAAAGTTTATGGGATGTTCCGACTGAAAGGCATTCGAACATACCATTAGCGCACGATCATGTATATATTTACCATGTATATATTTACCATAGAGGAAAATCTTTGGATGGAGACATTCGTATATCATATGTCAAGATTTAAGCTCAATCCGTTTATATGATGCCAAATGGTACCAAATCTATTTTTTGTGCTTTTAGTGTCCTTTTAGTTCCAATTTCCAAATCTATTGTGTTCTACACCCCATGATGCCAAATTTCAGAATTCTAGCTCTATCGGTTTGCACACATAAAGGATTGATTGTATGTAATGTGCCTCATCGAAATGACGGTTTTAGGT
Organism: Musca domestica; assembly: GCF_030504385.1. Taxonomy (NCBI): domain Eukaryota; kingdom Metazoa; phylum Arthropoda; class Insecta; order Diptera; family Muscidae; genus Musca; species Musca domestica. The sequence continues at coordinate 12,677,833 of NW_026712238.1, read as the reverse complement.
CCTAAGTCTCTTTGGACCAAAACCGTTTCAGAACATTTGGAGTCGATCTAGGCATATCCGTCCGTCGGTCTCTCTGTCTGCTGGCTGGTGCGCACGATAACTCTCGAAGCGAGTAGCTGATTTGATCCAAACTTGGTACATTGTAATATTATTGTCAAACTTAGATCGAGTTGGGAGATTGGCAATATTGGCAATATTTTCAGAAAAAATATTTTACTGCATAGAAAGATAGCGAATAATCCAATTTTGCTCAAAATTGGCAAATCCTAGTATTTGCATCAATGCTATGTCAGGTGCGATAAGGTACCTCCCCCACAGGGGGTCAATATTTTGAATAATTATAACTTTTATAAAATGTGACCTAAGAGTCCGATTATTTTCAAATTACACACCTTGCAATATTTTAATTAACTCAAAGACTAGGTATGAAGATGGAATATATCGGCCCATTCCCTCTGGTCAACATTTTGAATAACAAAAACTATTATAAAATCTGAAATAAGCACCCGGTTCTCTTGAAATTTCACACATTCCATTATTTCCACTAACAAAAGATCTGCTGTGAAAATGGGTTATATCTGTCTACTCCTTTTGGATCAAAATTTTGAATATCCACGAAGCTCATATAACGAAATAAACATCCGATTCCAGGCTTGGTACATTTCAACATTTCTATTAACACAATACCTGTTATAAAGATGGTAGAAATCGGAGCATTTCTTCTGTTACCTCCCCCACATAGGGTTCAAGATTTTGAAAAACAAAACGCCAAAAAAGCGAAATAAGCAACCAACTCCCTTCGTTTTTCACACAGACAAATATTCTAGCTAACACAAGATCTATGGAGAAGATGATATATATCTGCGAAGCCTATCTGGTACCTCACCCACTAAGGGTCACAATATTCAATACTTTTATCTGTCATAACTTGCGAAACATGTCAGCGATTCTTTACAACTTGATATATCTAGATATATCTCTCTTTGCCAGAAACCTGAAATGAATATTGAATTTATGATTTCGTATAAAACTGGATATAAATATTCGATTTTTTTTTGTAATTTTGTCCATACCAATATTTTTTCTGTATTAGATAAAGTATGAAATTGGAATACTTCGGTCGACCATATCTGGTACCTCACGCACATTTTAACATTTTCTAAAAATTATCATATATCTCATATAAAGTGAAGAACGTTATATAGTCCAAGCCTGGCATGTTGCCACACTTATGCATATTTATTGAGGCCCGATACGAAATGGTCAATATTGACCCATTTCTTCGGAACCTGCTCCATAGAGGTTCAACAGTTTGAATAATTATAACAAAGGTCAAAATATATTTAAATAATTTAACCTTAGCCAATAGTGACCTCAATATAAAATTTCAGAATTTCAGCTCTATCCCATCACACAATACAAAGTTTAGTACCATTAATACCTTTCGTACAAAAATAGAATATATTTCCAAATCACCGTAAAATCTTAAACTAGTGTCTGTGCTTAAGATATGGCGGTAGTTATGTAAAAATCAAATTTCAGAATTTTAAATCTATTCCTTCATCCCATACCGAAAACAGTACCATTCAGTTATTTTCGTACAATTATTGTACACATTTTCGAAACCGGCTCCATACTAGGCTGAACAGTGACCCAAATACCAAATTTCAGATTTAAGGCACTATTTGTTCAACCAATACTAAATTGTACAAAATATAGTGCAATATCGTGCACATTTTTGAAACCACCTCCTTATCATAAACCTACTACCCAAATTCAGAATTTAAGATTCATCCGTTCACCCTAAAACAAACTATTCCAAATTTAACATTCAAAACGTCAATATTCGTGTCTTCTCTTTGTAGCCCTGTTAGGATCGTGCCGAATTAACGAAAGACTAAACTTTTTCACAAAGTTTAATTTATTTGATTGAAATCCGTACCGAATGTTGTAACGTTAGCATTAAGTAGAGTTAAAATAACATTATAGCCTATGAATCTTTCTATATCTATAGAAGAGAAAAATGTTTGTATGTTTGTAATTTATGGACTCGAAAACCGCTGAACAGATTTTCCCGAAAATTTCCAAGTATACTACAACATCGCCTGAAAGTAACATAAGCTATATAAATTTTTGAAATTCCACTTGGAACTGGAGATATAGCATTAGAATCGGAGGTACCTTCAAAAAATGTATTTTTTATATGCACATATGTAATGATCGATTATAGATACAGTCTCCAAATTTGGTATGTGGAAAGGAATTTGCAACAAAAGTAAATTTGCTAAATAATATTGAAATCAGTTCAGATTTCGATATAGCTCCCATATATATTTTCGCTCGATTTCAAGCATTTGATACACCAAACACGATATGTATCCCCAATTTCAATGAAATTTGGATCGTGTGAGGAATTTTGTTTAAAAAATTATTTGCCAAATTATATTGAAATCGGTTCAGATTTGGATATAGCTCCCATATATTTTTTCGGCCGATCTCACATATTTCATGCACCAAACATGATACGTATGTCCGATTCCAATGAATTTCGGCATGAGTTACTAAATTTGGTACAAAAATAAATTTGCCAAATTATATTGAAATCGGTTCAGATTTTGATTTTTTTAAACCAACAAATATTTAAAATTCGTTACAACCCATTAAACGGATTTTAATAAATTCAAACAGAACACAATAAAATAAGAACAATATCAACGGCAGGCAGTGCATGAATTGAAAGTGAACTCATCATTTATAATGATTTCATTTTATCTTTTGCAACGTGACATTGTTGCTGTTGTCGTTGTCGTCGTCGTTGTTGTTGCACGACTACTTCCTGATAAATCGTGGACATTTAACATATGTATATTTACATACACTCACATAAATATTCACATCGAAAACGAGTATATATATATATATATATATATTTTGCACACATCCTCATTGCCTCTGTAAATATTCGCCGAACATGAGGTAATTTAAGAATTCATTAATAAATGTTTCCACACGAGTATAAAATGGGAGTGAACTTACCTTGATTCTGTTTTTGTTGTTTCTTCTTTAGCTTTTTGTGTCAACCATACACCATCTCCTGCTCCCCCTCCCCTGCCTTGTGGATTGATGAATGTTGATTGCGAATCGGCGTTGTGCTTTGTTTTAAATGAGTAAATGTAATTTTGTGCGGATGCGAATGTTGTTGCTGTTGTTGTTGATATATCAGTTTGTCCTGCGACTGGTAGCCGATGTTATTGATTGCCATCATTTAGCGCGGGATAGGCAATTGAGGACAACGGATGTATGGCGATCTGAAATGCAAAGAAAAATATATCTACATAAACATCCTGTTGATTAAATTTAATTTATAATGTATAAATTAAATGTGTGGAGGAAGAGGAAAAAAACAATGGGGTCATATGGAAGTAAATGAAAGAGAAAGGTTAAGTCATGAGGTTGGGGACCCTGAATTGTAGCTCATTAAACATGAATAAAACTGGTATCCCATTAACTAGAGGTATTCGTTAATTTTAGTCAAATGGGATTCAAGTCTAAAGAGACTTTTCCACAAATGATAGTGGAGTCCAGGTAGGTCCCGCTCGTTTATTTGTTTATTTTTATACCCTCCACCTCAGTATGGAGGGTATGTTAAATTTGTCATTTCGTTTGTAATACATCGAAATATACATTTTAGACCCCACAACGTATATATATTCTCGACCAGCATAAAATTCTATGTCGATTTAGCGATGTCCGTCGTCTGTGGAAATCACTCTAGGTTCCGAATGAAATGAAGTAGGTTGATAAAATTTTACTCAAATTTATATTATGTTTGCAGGACTTTTGGTATTGAAAATGGGCCATGTAGGTCCACGCCTTTGTATAGCCCACATATAGCGGCACCTCCCGATGTTCGGTATTTTGATGATTAGTGACATTATTCACAGGAATTGTGTCAAATTTGGTATTTGAGGTTCGTAATGGATACTACAGCCTATGACAGAAAATTGTCTATGAAGGTCCACGTCTTCGTATATCCCCCATATAATAGTACCTTTTATTTTTTGAAAATTGCCAAATTCGTTCCAAATGGTGGAGGGTATTAAAAGTTCCTACCCTTCTTTTTATACACCCAGCCATATGAGGGTATATAGCGCCAAATCGTGTCTCATCGAAATAGCGGTTTTAGAAACTAGGTCTCTTTGCACCAAGTCCATTTCACGACATTCAGAGTCAATCTAGGGATATTCGCCCGTCCGTCTGTCGTTCTGGTTGTCGGGATAGAACGCAAATCTTATAATCGAAGGAATATAAGACTTGATTCAAACTTGGTACATCGTAATATTATTGTTAAACTTAGATCGAATGGCCAATGTCGGTCTACTTCTTCTGGTACCTCCCCCAAAAAAGGTTAAAATTTTTCACAGAAAAGAATTTTCCGAATAGAACAAAAATAGATCGTTCTATATTGTGCAAACATAGTAAATTCTAATATTTTCATTAGTGCTACGTCAGGTGCGCAAATGGAAAATATCATGTACCTACCCCACAAAGGGTCAAAATTTTGAATAATTATAATTCTCATAAAATGTAATATAAGCATCCGATTCTCCTTCACACATCTTAATATTCTTATTGAGATTAAAATCTGGTAAGAAGATGGAATACATTGGTTCTGGTACCTCCCCCGCAAAGTATCAAGATTTTTAATATCCATGAAGCTCATAAAACGCGAGATTCACTCAACTCCATTTGGACTTGGCACATCTCAATATTTCTATTACCACAAAATTTGTTATAAAAATTGTAGAGATCGGACCATACCTCCTGGAACCTGCCCACAACGGGTCAAGATTTCGAATATTCATAACCTTTTTAAAATACGATGTAAGAGCCCGATTGTCTTCAAACTTCGCACAGCCTAATATTTTTACCTATGCAAGATCTGGCAGAAGATGGTATTAGGGGACCACTCCTTCTGGTAGTTCCACTACAATGGGTCAAAAATTTGAATAATTATATATTTCAGAAAATGCAAATTAAGGATTTGATTCGTTTTGAACTTCGCGCATTTCAATATTTCTACTAGCACGAGATCTGGTATGAGGATGATAGACATCGACCCACTTCTTCTGGTACCTCGCCAACAAAGGGTCACAATTGTCAGCATTTATATATCTCATAACTTGCGAAAAAAAGTCAGCGACTCTTTTCAAAATTGGTATAGCTAAATATCTCTCCCAAACAGGGACCTGATGTGGATAAGAAATCTATGGGCCCACTTCTTCTGGTACCTTCCCTCAAAAAGTTGATCACATAAAAATTGGGAAATAAATGTTCGATTTCATTTTAATTTTGCGCATATTAATATTTTAATCAATATGAAGTGGATTTAGATGAATTGGAATACTTCGGTCCGCTATAAACAGGGTGAGAAGAAAAAACTACAACCAACTTCAGACTGCTGTCATTTCAAAGCCACTAGTCCAACAATATTCTGGAGGGTGTATTAAAGCCTTGGGCAAGCAAATATTTTGGTCGTAGACCTAGGACATTCCAATGGGACTCAGCACGCGCCACCCAAGAATGGTTACAAAATGAGGTTCCTCGCTTCATTTCCAGCGTACAATGGCCACAAAAATCTCCGGATTCCAATCCGTTAGACGATCACCTCAAGCAAGCGCTTCGCCGGGAATGGTCCAAAATACCGCAGAGCAACATTCGGGTAGCGTGTGACGATTTCATTGGCCTTTTGAAGGCAATAATTCCTGCCAAATGTGACCAATTCGAACAAATCTAAACTTATTCTAAAATTTGATGCTTTTTCCGACATTTTTGCTTTTATTCAATAAAATTTAAAAAAATAAAAATAAAAAATTTGGTGTTTGACTTTGTTGCAGTTTTTTTATCTCACCCTGTATAACCTCTGATTTTATTTATTGTGAGGGTAATATCAATTTTTTTTATTCAGAAACTCCCAACGAAATTTGATCTAGAGAGATTTTGTCTCGGATTGGATACAATACAAAAAGCAAAGACATAATTCGCCCTTTAAGCGAATTGAATGTAATTTTCATAAAAACTATTGTACATAGATCTATGGTTTATTCTGAGATTTATAGTGAAATTTTGTGAGGAATATTTCTTCCTTGGAAACCTTCTCCGTAAAACGAAATTTTATGTAACATTCAGGCGTTAAATTGAAAAAAGTCCGGGGAATAGTTGATTTAAAAAAATCAATAATATTTTCGTTTTTTCGGAATATTGATAAAAAATATTTTGGCATACCTACTATGGAAATAAAAATGTCTTGCTTTGGCAACTTATAGTATAATTTGTTCAAGAATATTTTTGTCTGTGACATCTTCCGTCTAAAATGATGATTCTTTGGAGATTTTTTCACATCCTCACACGAGGTACGGCCTTAACCCTAAAAAAATATATATGTATAAAAAAATATATATGAATTCCTGGCCTGATATAGATAAGATTTACACTCTTGACGTCTTCTAGTTCTTATACTAGAATTTTATGACAAATAATTTTGTGGAATATGTTTACTTGCTACGATCCCGTTTAAAGAGATTTTGAAGCTATATTTTTAAATAAGGACAAAAAAATACCCCTTTGTTGACTCTCTTTTTTCTAATGTAAACTTTCAAAACGGCGATACATGTGCCTTCTTTTTTTAGCTCTACTTTCATACTCTATTGGATTTTCCTTATAATTATTGAAAACAAGTAAGTGAAGGCTATAGTCGTGCGGGCCCGACTATGTGATACCCTTCAACACTGTAATATGTTAGAAGCTTTAGATTTCGCTTTGAAATGATGTCAAGGAGTACTTCCCAGATATTACCCTTAGAATTTTGAACAGGGACATTTGCCCAATATTTACGCACTCCCCAGTGCTGTTATTTGTTATGGTCCATTTTACACCTAAATATAATCCAATGGTCAACCAAAATGCTAAAATTCTTCCCTGTCCTTAATTCTCTTTTTAGGCGTGTCGATTGGTTTCAATTGTTGCGGACAATAGGCCTAGCCGTTCTGAGCCTAACCCTACCCTCGTGAAAGTTTTCATAAGGATCGGACGATAATTGCAATCTGTATATAATATCCCCAAACTGTGTTGTAAGGTGAAAAAATATTACAAAATATGCACTTCAATATTTTAAGTCAAATTGAAAAAATCGCATGCGATAAAAAAATATGGAAAAATAAAAAATATCACAAAATACTACAAAATCTATACTAACATCGTTATTGGCATCTTTTTCTGCGGTTTTTTAGATTTTATTTTTTTATGCCAAGAGGACATTCTGAATTGACCAAATTTGTGAAAATCGGTTCAGCCATTCTTGAGATATAAACATTCTAGCTAACATCCCCTTCCTTTGTATATACACATTGTATATATTTCGCTATATAAATCCGATATATTTGCTATCTGCACCTACGTAACGGTCAGAATTGACCTGTTCGTCTATTTGTGATTTCGCCGGGATTAAAAATATTCGCTGTTTAATGGAAAATTTGACTTTTATTTAACACACATGTTATGGTATATTTTACCCACTACACATTACCCGATGACCATAAAATTTAAAAGACTTCGGCCCTAAGCTCTAGCTCCGTGCTAACTTTCGCTTTGATTGGTCTATAATTAGAACAACTGCAAAATCAGGATTTTTCAGTTTTTGGTCCATTTCAACCCCTAAATATTATTCGATCATCAAAAGAAATAGGGTTCTATTCTGACCCTAGCCCCACCTCCATTCTAAATTTCGTGAAGATCGGGCCATAATTGCGACCTGTAGAGTGATTACAAATTAACATGGACAGACGGACAAATGGGCGGACGGACATACATAGCTAGATCGACTCAGCACGGCGAGATAGGAAGATCCATATACACTTTCCTAAGTGGGAAATCAATATTTCGTGGTGTTACATAATTTTTGGCCCAATCAAACTTATAATACCCCAACACATAGTGTTGTAGGGTATAAAAACTGATTTTGTCGCACAGTGTAATTAAAGTTGATCATTAATATCGAAAGAGAACCACAATAATAATAATATTCAAAGCTAGTTAGTTATTACCTTGTATCTATGAATATACACACACACACATGTCTATAGAAATAAACATACGAACATACATAGAACTTAACATAAATGACATTTTTCACATCAAAGCATACCGATGATGAATGTACCGCAAAACCAATGTCTTAATATTTCAAGGTGTTAAGTACTGAAGCATGGCAACCATTTGACATACATACAACTTTGATGGCCAATACATATCGACACCGACACACACGCACACACACAGCTCCCAAAGCTGATGCATCGTAATCTTAATGAATGCACTTAACTTGAAAATGTAAGGAGAATTTGAAAATGGTTATGACAAACGTTGACAAAGTCATCCAATCAAATTAACAAAACAGTCTGTTGTTTGCTCTTCAATAATAGCTGCAGCAACAACAACAACGACGACGACAGATGCTATAGCTTGGTTAACTGTCTGAATGCATGACTCTGGTCAACCATACATTCGTCTGTACATATTTCCATCAATGCCACTATGCCGGGCAGTTATAAGCAAATGGAACAAATTTACATATTCGATATCTGTTTTCATTTCAATCCAGACACACACACACACACATCTACAAACGCAACAACGACCAAAAACGCAATAAGTGTTGAATTAAAATGTCACTCAGCCAGACATTTTGTCTACCTGGTCGTTATGTCTGTGCGTCGGTGTGTCTACTCTAAATTACTATGATTTAGGATTACATTTTTGATTATGCAGATGAAGTAGCACAAATTTCCATTTTAAATTTTTTAAAACTCTGATAAGTGCTCCCTAAAGCCTGGTGGCAACAATGTGGAGAATATCAGTCGGTTTGCCGACAGATAAATTATCTTAAATATGTTTACATATCTAACCATATGAGACCATGAGACAAAAATTCACAAATTATTTGGAGAAAGTAAATTTAATTTTTTTCAGCCCTCCATCATTTGGGAGGAATTTGCATTGAAAATGCCGGTATAATTGTAAAAATTCGAATTTTCAGTTTTGGTGCTACACGAAAACGTGGATGTCTACAGCCAATTATCTGCCCGAAAAAGTGGTGCCTATTACGAGCTCCAAACACCAAGTTTGAGATAAAAAAAAAAATTAGCTAAAATCATCAAAATATCGAAAATTGGGAGATACAGTCATGTGAAGGAAGATGTGGACCTGAATAAGTAATTTTCTGTCATATAACAAAGTTGAAATAAATCCAGTAGAAAGTCTGACACAGTTATATGGGGACCATAACCAAATTTGGCCATATATAGAGAGTTCTCTGCAGGGATGTTGCCACACAAACACACACAGACAATTTACAGCAAATTCCGGTTACAATTGTGACTAAAATAAGTAAAATACCTTAAACCTGGCGGTACAGTTATATGTGAGGGCAAATCGTGGACTTATTTGACCCATTTTCAATAACAAAAGTTGTGCAGATATAAAATAAATTTGAGTAACATTTGATCTCTCTGATCTCGCTAGAGTGATTTCCAACTATGGGCGACAATCGATATAGAATTTTATACTGATCAAGAATATATATACAGTGCGTAGGATCTAAAATGTACATTTCGAGGTATTACAAATGTGATAGCAAACTATGGTGGATGGTATGAGAACACGCTTTCTTTGGCCAGGAAAGCCAAATGAATGGTATAGTCGCCCGATATATTGAAAAAAGGAAATTCGAAAAAGTGTTTTATAATGTATACTATTTTTGGACCAGTAATCCTTATATATATTCTTCAAAATCCTCGAAACCTTAACACAATTTTTACAAATAGTCAATGATTGTTTTACAATAATTCTTTGAAAGCCTCTACAATTCTTGGTCCGGAATTTCGAAAATTATAATTTATATCGACATCCTATATCCAAACAATTTCAATAAAACGTCCACCAAATTTTGGTTGGGTAGTCATAAAAAAAACCACGATGTAGAAAATATTTTATATATGACACATCTTTCTCCAGAAAGACACTCGATCCTTAAAAATCCAAAATGGGAGTCAGGATGTTCTACAACATTTTTCTTAAAAAAATATATATTTTTTTTAAATCCACGATTTTTACCCTGGAAGTCCCTACATCCGTTTTTGGTGAGAAAGTACTACAAATAATTTTCTTAAAAAGCACAAAATTTTGTTGTTTAGGGGGTCTTTAAACTCATCTCATGGAACCATAAGGACATAAACGATGCATGGGTAAAACATTATTTAAAAATTTGTTGGAAAATACAACAAGTTTGGTCAGGAGGTCCTTTCAATGATTCTTAAACAAATCAACAATTTTTGGTCAGGAGTCCCTTGTTGTTTGGACGAAAGTTTTTTTTATAAATGTTCTTAAATTAACATTTCACCGATTATTCTCTTAATTCATAATTTGGTCAGGGATCAATGACGCTGCTCCAAAATGTGCTTAAAAAATGTTTTTCAAAAAATACGCCATGTTTTAAAATATTCTTAAATAAATCCACGTTTATTGGTCAGAAGTCCTTTTAAAAAAATGTAAATCATGATTTTTGATCACGAGAACTTTTAATATATTTTTAAGTAACTACACTATTTGTGGTCCGCAAGTCATATAATATTTTTTTCTGAAATATCCAAGTTGTTTGGTACCGAAGGTCCTTCAATTTTTTTTTCTTCTCAAGAGGTTTTACACTATTTTTAATCAAGACGAATTCCAAAAAAAAAAAAAAAAAAAAAAAAAAAAAAAAAAAAAAAACATCTTCAGGAAGTCTCTAAACAAATTTCATAAAAAATGCAAAAATGTTAACCAGGAAGAGATTATAAAAAATATATTTTTAAAACATCCACGATTCTGCAAACGGAGTAAGATTATTGGGCAGGATGTTCTATTGGGCAAAAATGTTCTTTAAAATATCTACGATTTTTCGGTCTGGACGTTCTTCAAAATATTTCATAAAATGTTAATAATTTTTGTCCAGGACGGCCACAACTCACAATTTTGGTCGGAAGTTCAATAAATTCACAAATCCTAAAAAGAGGGATCCGTAAAAAATGTTCTTAAAAATTCACGATAATTTGTCAGAGATTTTTGTTTTTTAACAAATCCATAATTTTTTTTGTCAGGAGATCCCGGATAAAATCCACAAATTTTAGAAAGGACATGCTCCGAAAAATTTATCTTAAAAGTGAAAGGTCTGGTGTCGAATTGGTTAGCAGCTCCTTCAGAATAATTTCTTAACAAATGAACGATTTTGGTTCAGAAGGTCCTTCAATTCTTTTTTTTTAAATACACGATCAAAAAATATCTTAAAAAAAACAAAAATGTTAGCAACATTTTTTTTGCTAAAAATCTTCATATTTTGGTTAGGACATCAAAAAATCACAATTTTTGGTCGAGAGGTCATGCATAAATTTTTGTTCCTGGAGGCAAAAATTAGTTCTACAAAATCGACCAGCTTATATTAAAAGGTTCCTCAATAGTCTTAAAAAAAGGATTTTAGTTCAGTGCGAAATCTAGTTAGCTATTGGATTAAGGAATAGGATTGGAATCCTCAAATTTGGTATAGAGGTCTCTGTTGATATGAGATATGGAGGCATTTTTGAAAATGTGTACTATAATTGTACAAAAAGTAATAATAGTGTCACTGTTGGTGTCAGTGGTTGAAAGAAGGAGCTGGTGTTGGATATGGGCAATATTTTTATACTAACTGGTACTAAATTTGTTAATGGGGGAACTTACAGGTCTGAAATGCTGAAATTTAATATTAATGTCACTGTTGGTATCTGAGGTTGAGATATGGTGTTGGGATTGCAAAAAAGTACTATAATTTTTGGAGAAGTACTAAATAGTACTAATTTTGGATCACTCTTGATGTCTGGGATGGAAATATGTAAATTGTTTTGGATACGCATACTAAATGTTACAAAAAACAAGTTGAAAATTATCAGTCGGTTCTGTCGGCAGACGTATAACCTCAGCCAATGTTCGATTATTTAAAAATATTTTGACTTCTTTTATGATTATTCAAACTCTTGAGCCTCTATGGAGTGCGTTCTGAAGGAATGGGTCAATATTTTCCATATCATATCGGACCTAAATAAATACGATATACATAATGCGACGTGTGAGGTTTGGTCTATATTGTTAGCCTTATCATAAAATCCCTATTCATCTCAAGAGAAATATTTAGATATAGCAAGTTGTAAAGAATTGTCTGATGACGTTTGCAGCTATGTATCATCCTCACAACAGATCTGTTGTTAGCAAAAATATTTATATCAGTGAATCTTGAAGAGAGATACGCGCTTATTTGGCTTGCTTTGACCGTTTGGTTTCCCAAAATCTTGAACCCTGTGTGGGCGAGGCTCCAGAAGAATTGGTCAGATCTCTACCATCTTTATAACAGATCTTGTGTAAATGGAAATATTGAGTATGAATGGAATCGGATGTTAATTTCCCGTTATATGAGCTTCTTGGATAATTCAAATATCCGATATATCCCATCTTCGCAACAGATATTTTGTTAGTAGAAATAATGAAATGTGTGAAATATAAAGAGATCCTGATGCTTATTTCGGATTTTATAAACGTTTTGGTTATTCAAAACTTTGACCCTTTGTAGGGGAGATACCAGAAGGAATGATCCGATCTCTACCATTTTTATAACACATCCTGTGTTGTAATTATTTAAAATTTTGAACCTTTGTGGGAGAGGTACTTGATGGAGTGGACCGATATTGTCCATTTTCGCACCTGACCTAAAACTGACGTAAACATTAGAATTTGCAAAGTTGGAGCAAAATTTGATTACCGTTTCCCTTTCTGTGCAGAATATGTATTTTTTGAAAATGTTGATCTTTATGGGGGAGGTACCAGAAGGAATTGACCGATACATTCCATCGGTTTATCCTTTCTCTTTCTGTGCAATAAACTATTTTCATTGAAAATTTTGACATTTTGTGTGGGAGGTACCAGAAGGAGTGGACCGATATTGCCCATCTCCGTACTCGATCTAAGTTTGACAATAATATTTTGATGTCCCAACTTTGCATCAAATCGGATACTCCCTTTGAGAGTCGTCGGGCGCACCAGCTAGATCGACTCCAAATGTCCTGAAACGTATTTGGTCCAAAGAGACCTAGGGTCTAAAACCGTTAGACACGTTTTGGCCGTACCAAATGATATATACCCAGTGTAGCCATATGACTGAGGGTATAATAAATCTGGTAAAGGTTGAAGGGATAGGTTAAAAATTCAGAAATTTGATATTGAGGTCACTGTTGATTTTGCACTTGTTAATATAAATAATATATGATAGTTATTGGTCCATTTAAACTCCTAACCATTTCAAGGCCCATCCCTTCGGAGCCTACCCTTACCCTTATGAAAATTTTCGTGAGGATCGGACTATAATTGCAATCTTCATATAATGGCCACAACCTGTATTGTAAGGTGATAAAATATTACAAATATCAATATTATAAGTCAAATTGAAACCAGTAAAGAAAGTCCTAAAGTCGGGCGGGGCCGATTTTATGATACCTTACACCACTTTGCTAATTTAGTTGAGCTCCACTTAATAATTAAAAGTTTTTTTATGGGAGAATTCAATCATACACGCTATGATTATAATTATAATTTAAAATTCATTTGTATCTTTTAAATTCGGACTTATATTGCCCATTTGGTGCAAAATTAATTTGAAATCAGATAATGATATATTTGGGAACTATATCCAAGTCTGAACCGATCTCGATAAAATTTGGCAAAGATATTTCTGAGCTGTATTTGATATATTTCCCTGAATATCGTTGTTACGGAGTGCACATTACGGCTGTGGGTAACAAATATTACAAATCGGATGAACAGTATATAGGAAGCTATAGCTATATCTGAACCGATCTTCACCAAATTAGACATTCTAGCTTCTAGACTCAATTCGGTCGTAAGTGCCAAATTTCATCCAATTTGGGCAAATATTAGACGTTCGATGTACAATTAAAGGTAAATCGGACGAAGTTATATATGGGAGCTATATCCAAATCTGAACCGATCTCGATAAAATTTAGCAAATGTATTTCTAAACTGTATTTGATATATTTCCCCAAATATTGTTGTGGCAGAGTGCATATTACGGCTGAGGAGGACAAATCGGATGAACAATATATATGGGAGCTATAGCTATATCTGAAGCGATTTCCATCAAATTTGACATACTTATTTTCAGGCCCAATTTTGTTGTATGTGCGAAATTCCATACAATTAGGGCTGATATTACACGTTTGGTGCACAATAAAAGGCAAATCGGTCGAAGATATATATGGGAGCTATATCTAAATTTTGACCAATTATCTCCAATTTCAATAGGGTTCGTCCTTGGGCCAAACAAATGATTTGTGCGAAATTTCATAGGGCAATAAATGCGAACTGTACTTTGTTTACAAAAATACATGGACAGACGGACGGACAGACGGACGGACGGACATGCATAAATCGACTCAGAATGTGATTCCATGCAGATCATCAAAAGGAACTATGGGTCTATCTCGTTTTCTTTTGCCTGTTACAAACAAATGCACAAAGATATAATACCTTGACCACCTTGTGGTGTAGGGTATAAAAATTAAAATTCCGGGGCTTTGATCATGAAGATCTTAAAATACTGTTTTAGTTTTGGTTAATGTTTTTTGATTTTGATCCGGAAGTTATTTAAAATATATTCCAAAAAATTTCCAAACTTAGTTCAGTGTTCTCGCAGGCGATTCGGCTTCTGCTTCCGCCATCGGCCTTCGAGTTACTGGTCCACAGAACGTCTGGCTTGTTGCTCCTCAGGATTAGTAAAATATATTAACTTAAATTGTTTGATTTCGATCGCCCAAATAGCAAACGCAGTATACAGCATGAACGTAATCATATTGAGTTACCGTATATCGTCCCCAACAAATTAGGCTCCGATGGTCTGCAAACTATAGCAGTTTGTCGATTTCTCAAATATCTAAAATTCGTTGATAACTCTAGAGTGAACATATCGTATTTCCTATTATCCCGAATCTATATTTCGATTACCTTAACTTCGTCGGCGGCTAATTCTTAGGATTGGAGTTACCGATCTTTAATCCATCACAACCCGATCTTCGTCATAATGGGTTTCAGACTTTACATTAACGGCACACCAGTAATTATTTGCTAGACCGTTACCAAGAAAACTACTAAGGATCTAGCTCTCCCCCCTCGATGAGGATGTTGGCACCCTGAATTTGCAACGTTAATATGCTCTTTGACTGTCCATACCTGTATTTTTGTTTCGACAATCCTATTATGCTATCATCTATATCTGTCAAAAAAGCAACTGGATTTTTATCATCCACTCAAAATTCAACATAGCCTAGCAATATCCTCTCAATCTCCTCCTTTCACCATCCCTTTCCTACCACCACCACGACCACAAACAAACAAGTTAATGAAAACTTATCCAACTAAGTAGTGTGTAAGTATCCCAGCCACTGCAATTACACCTACTAACCGACTCGAAGCCAACTATGTTGCACTGCAGTTGTGGTGACCCCGAAAGGATAGTGGATGCAAGCTTAATGTTGTCATTGTCATCATTGTTGAGTTGACTCCGATCTCTGTTAATTGCATTTATACATTTCGGTTGGCAAAAGTCAGCAGCAATTACTGGTCGAAATGTCAGAAAGTATGATTTTTAAAAATTGCCTTACACCTATGCCGGGCTGTCTCTCTGCTCGTACTGTTCGATGGCAGGCGGAGGGCGGGTTTTTGGAACAACAAGTATAGATTTGCATTTTTAATTAAACTAAAACATAAGCACACAAATACACAGTTTGGTGCAGAAGCATCAGCAGGTTATTGCGGCAAATCTATAGAGGGAGCAAAAAACAGAGAAACAACACCAAAAAACACATTATAGAGAATGCCAACAGCCAACCATCCAACCTTGTTCTCTAGTTGTTGGTGCAAAAACTACACCAACTAGTGCAGAGCGAGTCTGCTGCTGACCGTGTTGCATGCAACATAATTTGTTTTTATTGCACAGTCATAAAAATGCGAAAAACAGAAACCTTTTTGCAATAAAAGTCAATTACAATTTAATGACTTCGTTTTGTATTGTATTCTGAGCGAGATGCTGTTGCTATTCGGATCTGACGACTGACTGCTCGTTCGCTAGTTCATTCGTCCATTTGTCTGTCATGTAAACTTTCGTAACGTTTTATTTTATGCTCTCCTCTTGTCATATGAACAACAAGCTCACACACACACACACACACACTCCAACACGCCTTTATGGGTGGAACCTGACGACGCTTGTGCTTGTGGCATGCAACAACTTTAATGTGTCCAACGATGCACTTTAAAGAGTCAACGACGACGACAATAACAACAATAACATGAGCTTTATTAATGCATCCATTCCATTCCCGTCGACCATCCATCCAACCATTGGTTACTCCATGTCAAGCATGTGGTGGCTGTAACAAGCAGATGATGATGATGCCGATGCCGATGCTGGTGTCCGATGCCATGGCAATTTGGAGTAAAATATTTGTACATTTGTAATCCCTCATTTGTCAGTAAGTTGAACATTCAATTCACTGCTGCAGGCGAAGAAGTGAAGGAGAGATAAAGATTTTCGCTTTCGACATTCAATATTTACAAATTTTGCAATGCCAGGGATGGGAGTACAACAAAAATATTCAAGACTACAACAAAGCAAAACGCCATAATTTTTACATTTTTTTTAAATTTTATTTAATGAAAGGAAAAAAATTCGGAAATAGCATAAAATTTTAAAATAAGTTTAGTTTCTCTGCGGTATTTTGGCCCTTTCCCGGCTAAGCGCTTGTTTGAGGTGATGTGGCAATTCGGTATAATTTAGTGCCAACCTTGCTTTCCAAAATACTTCAGACACAATAGTCCTATGGATTGGTATACGGAGATTTTTGGTGGCCATTGTACGCTGGAAATGATGCGTGGAACCCTATTTTGTAACCATTCTTGGGTGGCGCGTGCTGAGTGCGATGGTGCTAAGTTTGCGTGCGCAAGACTTTAATACACCTCCAGAATATTTTCACGACAATATTCGGCATTCATTCTGATGCCACGAGCGGAGAGCGACAATCGGTTGTTGTGGCGGCTCACACCATCACCATGGCCGGCGCTTGAGTTATGGTGGCCAACCGAAGGTGCACATTTTTAGCTGACCCCTTTGGCAAGTAAACACGATGGACAACGAATGTTTTCTCCTCGGAGAAAATCAAATTCGGCAGTTCACCACTTTCGGCCAAGCGAAGCAACTCTTTAGCTCTTTTGAGTCTATTTTCTTTATGTTGCGGTGTATGTTCTTGCACTTTTTGAAATTTCAATGGCTTTACCCCGAGCTCATTTTTCAATATTTTCCGAATGGAATATTGCGATATGTTCAGCTCACGAGCCATTTTTCGGCCACTGCGACGCGGGTTTACTTTTCTAAGCATTTCTTATGATGTTGATGTTTTCTTCCCTACACTTCCTTAACGTCGGGCTACCCTACCAGTATCACGGTAACGAGCGATGGTACGAGACACAAAAAATGTATTCACATTTAAATGCTGGAGTGCTCTAAGATAGCTACTTGTGGCTTTCCAGCCAAATATAAAGAAATCACACTATCACGCATGAATTCCATCACGAATAACTTTTTTTCTGGAAAATTCTCACCATAATACTTTGTGCGCTTGTAAACAATAAAATGAGCTGTCACTGGAATAA
The DNA here is from genome assembly GCF_030504385.1 of Musca domestica. Lineage (NCBI taxonomy): Eukaryota > Metazoa > Arthropoda > Insecta > Diptera > Muscidae > Musca > Musca domestica. Next base: position 12,659,995 of record NW_026712238.1, on the reverse strand, counting down.
TTTTAACAACTGTCGGACGAGTGGCTTAGAAATGACAGCAGTCTGAAGTTGGTTGCAGTTTCTTCATCTCACAAAGTTAATGAGAATTATTTACCTTATAAGTTAGACTATATGTCTACAGTGAAAATCGAGCCAGTCCATTATTTACTTGAAGTTTTTTCTGAGACTCTATTTTGTTTTGGAAAGCATACGAATTTCGTTCGGCTTATATTTCCAAACCTTTAAAAATTTTGACTTGTATTCAAAAGAATATTTGTAGCTATTGTCCCAGTCCACAATTTCTCTGAGAATATTATTTGCAAATAACTTAGTTTTCGTGGCCAACAAGTCGAACATTTTCGTGGGCTTATATCTCTTAAATTAATTGAAACTTGGATTTGCTTTCAAAAGGAGATTTGTGGCAATTGTCCCGGGCAATAATTATTATGAACATTTTATTTAGAAGAAACTTTGTTTTCATGGTCAAAACGCGAATAATGTAGGCAATTTTCCATTTTTATACTACAATTTCTCTGAAAATATTATTTACAAAAACTTCGTTTTCATGCTTAAGAAGTCGAAAATATAGAAAATTCCAATTTATACGGATTTTTGGAAGATATGAACCTTTTCTTCAACTCATATCTCGTAAAGTGCTTGAAACTTTGTCTTACTTTCAAAATTTGTAGCTAATTGACCAGTACTATATTTTATCTAAACACATTATTATTTGTTTTCATGGTCAACAAGAGGAAAATATAGAAAATTTGTGATTTTTTGTTCATTTTTTGATATTTTAGCCTATAACAGCCAAACCATTGAGATTTTCTTTTCAATATTAATTGTAGCCAAGTCAATAGTTAAGAACTCTCTAAAACATTCTAATAGCATTGGAATGACCTGTCTGACAGTTCTTGCCTTTTGAAAGTCCACGTGGGCAAATTGTAGAACATTTTAACCTATAACAGCCAAACCATTGACATTTTCGATCCGATATTAAGACAAGAATTGTAGCCCAGACAAAAGTTAATAACTATATGATTGATATGTTCGGAAAAATAAGCTATTGCCATCCCCGAACCCTTTCTCACCAGCATAATCTGTCCAGGGGCAACTGCACACATTCTACTCTCAATCATATTCTACTCTCTCTCTCTTTCTCTATTTTTACTTTATGCTACCTTAATCTTCCACAACCGTCCATTGTTCATGGTCCACCTCTTCGTGGACGTGGTATTTCCGTTTTATTTTTATTGGTTACGCATGCGCACATGTGAATTGTAATTCCAGCCAAGCCAGAAGGTAGTGTCACAAGAGGTCATTTACCAAACACAATAAAGAAGAAACAGAATATGACTATGATGATGATGATGTTTAAGAAGAAGAAGTCATCCAATTCTACCAGGTTTATTATGACAATGTTAGTTCAAAATTTATTACCTTGTCTGGAAATATAGATGGTTTCTGTCATTCGCCCGTAATGGATGGCATATTTATTTTTTATGATCTTCTTTTCGCTATTTTTATAATGTGTTTATATGGAATTTTCGTATTGTTTGCGGTTTTCTGTGTCCTTGGCAAAGCCGATATACCTATTGGGACGCCATGAATAAAGCGTAAAAAAATGTATGGTGATATATTGAGAAGTATTAAAGTAGGAAAAAGAGCTTATGGAAGCTATGCGAAATATGTGGAAGAACTGGAAAAATGTGTTCACCGCTAATTCAAAACCATTTGTGTTTCCTGTCGGCTTCTCTGTGTAAAATCTTCAATTAATAAAACAAAGGTTTACCGTGACTTTCTTCAGAATTCGACACAAAAAATACATGAAGTCATGTTAGGGTTCTAAATTCCCAAAGGTATAGCGTAACTTTGAGATCGAGTTTTAAACGATGTACCAAAACGAAGACATTATAAACTGCATCATAATTAAATGGTAGAATTGTTATTTGTAATCGATATTCTTTATTTTTATTAATTAATTAATTTATTTTTTTATATCCCATTTTTATCTATCGCATCAAGCAATAATGTTGGTCATGTAATATATGGCCATGGTGTATTAAATTGAAAATCGAACATTTATATCCAATTATTGGGAAATCATAACTTCCATATTCATCTCAGGTTTCTGGTTGAGAGAAATATTTAGATATAGCAAGTAGTAAAGAATCGCTGACTTGTTTCGCAATTTATGACAGATACAAGTATTGACAATTGTGACCCTTTGTGGGTGAGATACCAGAAGGAGTTCCCAAATATATATCTTCACAACAGATCTTGTGTTAGCAAAAATATTTATATGTGTGAAATTTGAAGAGAAATGGATTCCTATTTCAATTTTTTTGAGCGTTTTGTTTTTTAAAAGCTTGAACGCTATGTGGAACAGATAGCAAAAGAAATGGTCCGATCTCTACCATCTTTATAACAGATCTTGTGTTGATGGGAATATTTTAGATGTACCATGTCTGGAATGGAATCGGATGTTGATTTCGCTTTTTTATGAGCTTCATGGATATTCAAAATTTTGAGCGTTTTTGAGGGAGGTACCAGACCTAGAACTGACGCAAATATTAGGATATGCAAAGTTGGAGAAAAATCGGAATATCGTTTTTCTTACTGTGCAAAAAATATATATTTTTTGAAAATTTCGACCATTTGTGGGGGAGGTACCAGAAGGAGTGGACCGATATATTCCATCTAAGCACCAGATGTGAAAAATTTGAACACAATCGGAATCTTACATCACATTTTATGAGAGTTGTGATTATTCAAAATTTTGACCATTTGTGGGGGAGGTACTTGATGGAGTGGACCGATACTGTCCATTTTCACACCTAACTTAGCACTGATGCAAATATTCGGATATGCAAAGTTGGAGCGAAATCGGATTATCGTTTCTCTATCTGTGTAAAAAAAATATATTTTTTTTTAAAAAATTTCGACCATTTGTGGAGGAGCTGCCAAAAGGAGTGGAGTAAACACCAGACCTTGGGTTAATATAAATATTGGGATGTGTGAATTTTGAAGTCAATCGGACTCTTAGATCACATTTTATGAGAGTTGTAATTAATTAAAATTTTAGCCCTTTGTGTGGGAGGTACCAGAAGGAGTTGACCTATATTGTCGATTTTCACACTTGACCTAGCACTGACGCAAATATAAGGATATGCAAAATTGGAGCAAAATCAGATTAACCTTTCTCTTTCTGTGCAAAAAATATATTTTGTAAAATTTCGACCTTTTGTGGGGGAGGTACCAGAAGGAGTGGACCGATATTGCCCATCTCCGAACTCGATCTAAGTTTGACAAAAATATTACGATGTACCCAGTTTGGACCAAATCGGATACTCCCTTCGAGAGTTACCATGCGCACCAGCCAGCCAAACAGACGGACATCGCTAGATCGACTCCAAATGTCCTGAAACGGATTTGGTAGAAAGAGACCTAGAGTCTAAAACCTTTATTTCGACTAGGCACGTTTTGACCGTATCATATATACCCTCTGTAGCCATATGGCTGAGGGTATAAAAATACCGAATATAGCCGTTATATTGGGGTCTCTACGATGGGAACCTACATAGACTTTGTTTGTCATAAGCCATTACCATATTCAAATTAAAAACTTGAAATAAACGGTGAATAATGTAGCTAAAATTATCAAAATACGAATTTCGGGAGGTACCGTTATATGGGGGCTATACGAAGACGTACACCTGCACAGACAAAATTATCTGGCTTAGCCTGTGGTATTCATTACGATATTCAAATACCAAATTTGAAACCATTCCGGGGAATAATGTCGCTAAAACCATCAAAATCATTGAAATAAACGGTGAATAATGCAGCTAAAATCATCAAAATACCGAATTTCAGGATGTACCATTATAGGGAGGCTATATGAAGACCTAGACCTGCATAGACAATTTTATGTCACAGGCGGTAGCATCCATTGCGAACTTCAAACACGACATCTCAAACAATTTTGGTGAGCATTGTACCTAAAATCGTCAAAATACCGAATATAGAGAGAGGTGCTGATATATGGGGCCTATACGAGAACCTGGACCTGCATAGACAATTTTCTGTCACAGACTGTAGTTCCCATTATAAACTCTAAATACGTAATTTGAAACTACTTCGGTAATTAATGACGCTAAAATCATCAAAATACCGAATATAGGGAGGTACCGTTATATGGGGGCTATACGAAGTCGTGGCCCTGCAAGACAATTTTCTGTCATAGGTGGTAATATCCATTTTGAACTTCAAATACGAAATTTGAAACCTTTCCGGTGAATAATGTCGCCAACAACATCAAAATACAGAATATCAGGAGGTACCGTTATGTGGGGGCTATATGAAAACGTGGACCTACATGGCCCATTTACGAACGGACAGGCAGACAGACAGACGGACATCGCTAAATCGACTTGGAATTCTAAGCTGATCAAGAATATATATAGTTTGTTGGGTCTGACATGAATATTTCGAATAGTTACAAACAGAATGACAAAGTTGATATACCCTCCATAGTATGGTGGAGGGTATAAAAAACTACTTGAAGATTCAAGTCCTAAAACTATTGTAACGTCTCAGATTCCTCCGTTTGCTGAGGTTAGCTCACGGTGGCCAGAGTTCGTCACAGAAATTTATTTCTGTCAGCGACGGGAGTAAGGAAAATACGACTCTTTATTAATATGGGATCACCCCGGTTTATTGTTCTTCAGTTCAATTTATTTACAACCGGGATTTTACACAGAGTCCTTGGAGTGATCTCGAATATTCGTCCGGCTCCGAGATAAGTGGACTCCTAGCAGCATCCCCGGTTTCTTATCCCAGTGGCTTCGGCAACTCACTGGACTTGACCCAGGTGTTCTTGAGCGGCTTTGACAACTCGCTCTTCCCCTTCCTGGTGGCTTTACTAACTCACTCAGGTATATCGTTGTCCTGGGCTTCTTTCGCTTCGGCGGTCGCGTTTCCAAGATCTTTGGTTTCACTTTACTCACCTGAAGTTGCAAAAATAGGCTGCTTCGTTGATCTAGACTCCTGTTGGCCTAGTGACTCTCAATCGACTGTCCCCCCTGCAACTTTCTACTTTCCTTTTATAATCCGGTGTCAACAACTTGCCGACGTCCTTTAACTGCATACGCAGGCGCATTGTTGCTAGTTGTTTACAAGTTAGCCGCGCAATGCAGTCCCTACGACGTGCATTTTGTTGCTAGTTGTTTACATGTTAGCAACGCATTGCAGTCCCTGCAACGTGCGTTTTGTTGCTAGATGTTTACGCATCACAGTTCCAGAGACTTGCGTATTGTTGCTGGTTGTTTTCGAGCCAGTAACGCATTACCGATCCAACGACGTGCGTTTTGTTGGTAGTTGTTACAAACAAGCAGCGCATTGCAGTCCCTGTAACGTGCGTTTTGTTGCTACTTGTTTACGATTTAGCCACGACGTACGTTTTGTTGCTACTTGATTTGAAGTTAGTATCGACGTGCGTTTTGTTGCTACTTGTTTACAAGTTAGGATCGACGTGCGTTTTGTTGCTACTTGTTTACAAGTTATCATCGACGTGCGTTTTGTTGCTACTTGTTTACGATTTAGCAACGACGTACGCTTTGTTGCTACTTGTTTTCTTAAGTTAGGATCGACGTGCGTTTTGTTGCTACTTGTTTTTCTTATGTTAGGATCGACGTGCGTTTTGTTGCTACTTGTTTTTCCCCCGATAAGCGGTCAGTGGCAACAATCGAAAATAAAGGGAAATATAAGTTTTCTTCCAATTAATCCATAATTGCCATATATTTACTAAAAAAAGGATTCATAAAATATAAATAATTTCCGCTAATTACCGGAACTAGACACGTTTGTGTGACCGGAAACGAGCCTGCGACTTCCGCCATCACACTTCTCCCTCTCCTCGGGTTAATCGAAATCAACGGCTTTTGACGAAAACCTTCCCTTGTCTGTTAATCAGCAGTCTATAGGAGCGTCCACAGACTTCCACGATACGTTTGTACTGTTTACGAGGTACCCGTAACGCCATGCCCATCCGAATGTGTCTCTGCAGTCCCACCTGAACCTCACTGGAAAATTCCTCTCGGCATGAAAACCGGCACCATGAGTTTCTGCCGTCGGGAACCACTACCACGCTACGCATTCTTCTCGGGTCCCCATCGCTACTAGAACCGCTTTCTTCCGCTTCAGACTCTGTCCAATCAGCATACCTTGGTGACGTGCTAAGCTCGGCCTGGTACCCATTGTCCGTACCTTCCCTGACCTCGAGGTCGGAAACTATTTCGTTTCCCTGGGAATTATCCTCTGCTGACGAAGCTTCAGATTGTGAAACGATGCTAGTCGGTATCACTTCTGGGAGGGATTCTTCCTCAAGGGTGATTATTGAAGATCCCGGGGACATTATAGGTGCTGGCAAGGATTCATGCGACGTTACACTTGACAGGGAGTCCTCGTCGAGGATGATAATCGACGATCCCGGCGACATAATCTGCGGTGGCGTAGGGGAATTTGCGGACCCATGTCTCGGCCTGGGGGGTGTGGGCTGGTCATCGGTATTTGGGGCGAATGACCCGTTGACTGGAGGCCACATAAAACCTGGGTTTGCCGCGTTCTCTTCATCCGAAATCTCGATTATATCGAGCGAACTTGGCCGCCGCTGCACTCTAAAGGGACGAACAATAGCCACTGGTCGCGGTACGTCCCCTATGGTCGTTCTTCCCAGCCGGACTGGGTTGGGCTGCGTAACTCCTGGTACACCCTGGCAAATACGTTTGCTGGACGTTGGTGTAACCTCATCTTCCTGGTTCTGCCACTGTTGTTTGTAATAGGCTTTGGTCTTTAGTACAGGCGATCGGTTTGCCATGTTGCCGTCGAGACTCTTTTTACACCTGAAGAAGAAACAACAGAAAATTTATTAGTGGCCGCCTCCAATACTGGTGCGTTAACGCGTCCAGAAGAGGAAGTCTCTGCCGAAGCGAAAGGTTTCAGTTCACTTAGGTGTGCCCTGCGCACATCGTTTCGTTGTAGACCGCGAACGTTTACAATCACGGGGGAAGTGTAGCTCATCACTTCATAGGGTCCATCATATTTTGGGGCCAACTTTGCTGCAAAGCTTTCAATCGCCTTTGACAAGGGGTGTTGTCGTACCCATACCCAGTCGCCCACAGCGGGTTTCCATTGCCGCCGTCTCAGGTTGTAATATCTCCTCTGCTGTTCTCCGGCTTGACCTATTCGTTGACGAACCATTTTAAAAACGTCGCGGAGTTCTTCCGCTCTTTCCTCAGAGCTTTTCATAGTTGTACCAGTACCATTCGTTACTTCATCGTAGAGAGTGTTTGGTAACCGCGGTTCCCGACATTGTATTATATAGGCAGGACTATGCCCCGTGGTTTCGGATATACACGAATTCATGGCCAAGTTTATCTCTGGAAGAAATTCATCCCATTTATTATGCTGATTCTGACAGACCTGTGCCAGCATCGTCTTAAGAGTCCGGTTCGCCCTCTCCGTTGGGTTCTCCTGTGGACAGTAAGGTGCGGTGAACTGCTGTCGAACTCCAATTTCTCTAAGGTATCTTCCTAATTCGCGACCCGTAAATTGACTACCATTATCCGAGAGAAACACTTTGGGAGTACCGAACCTAGACAAAATCCGCTCTCTAAATGCCTTGATCACGGCACCTGTGGTGGCTTTACGCAACGCCACCAGTTCCACCCATTTTGAAAAACGATCAATAAATACGAGAAGTATCGTGTTGCCATGTTTTGTCCTGGGTAAAGGTCCGACGAAGTCTGCACAAACCATGGACCACGGTTCCTCGGGGATTGTTAGTAACATCTCTCCAGCTGGTGCCAACTGACTAGGCTTGTACTGTTGACAAGAAATGCAACTTCTCACATACCTAGCAATATCCCTCATCATTCCGGGCCAATAGTATCGCTCAGAAACTCGTCTCGCCGTCTTTCTTATCCCAAGGTGGCCTGCGGCTGGCTGGTCATGGTTTTCGCTAAGTACGCGGTTCCGAAGATTGGTGGGTACACACAGCTTCCAAGTATAATTTTCTCCATCACTCGAGTGTCTTGGTATATGGCGGTAGAGCTGGTCCCCAACGACAGCATAATCGGGGAATTTCTTGGGATCCTTGTTGATCTCCTCCAGTTTTAAGCGAATCCAGGGACACACATCCAATGTTTCAGCTACCGCCCTTTGCAACGATTCTACTGGCTGCCTAGACAGGGCGTCGGCGACTACATTTAGACCTCCTTTCCTGTATCGTATAGTGTAGCGATACTGCTGGAGCTCTAGTGCCCATCTCGCCAATCGGCCGGTGGGGTTTTCGATCGAATTCAGCCACTTCAGCGCCAAGTGGTCCGTTAAAACTTGGAACTCGTATCCTTCCAGGTATGGCCGCATCTTTCTGATGCCCCACACAATTGCCAGACACTCCTTTTCAGTTGCGGAATAATTCCTCTCCGCTCCATTCAGAGATCGGCTCGCGTATGCAATGACCCGTTCACCGTCAACAAATTCTTGGGTCAACACTGCCCCAAGACCAACATCACTGGCGTCGGTCTGCAACAGGAACGTTCGACCGAAATCTGGGCATGCCAATACTGGAGCTTGAGTCAACCTAGCTTTGAGTAGTTCGAACACAGTGTGCTGTTCTTCCGTCCATCGCCAGTGTTTACCCTTTTTTAAGAGGGATGTCAATGGTTGAGTAAGTGTCGCGAACTCGGGCACAAAACGGCGGTACCAGGACGCCACGCCTATAAATCGTCTCAGCTCTTTGGGGTTCTGCGGCTGTTTCATTTCCATGATCGCGGCAACCTTGTCTGGATCAGTTCGGATGCCGTGCTCGGAGACAATGTGACCCAAGTATCTCGTCTCTTTCTGGAAAAACTGGCACTTGTCAGGGTTAATGCGAAGGTTGGCGGCTCGTAGTCTTCGGAACACCTCCAACAGATTGGCCAAGTGCTCGTCTAGATTTCTTCCGATCACAATTATGTCATCCAGGTATGCAAACGCAAAAGGCTCCAAGTCTGGTCCTATTACGCGATCTAAAGCCCGCTGGAAGGTCGCAGGAGCTGAATGCAGACCAAACGGCATTACCCGCCATTGAAATAATCCTCTTCCTGCAACCGTAAATGCAGTGTACTTCTTGCTGTCCTCCTCCAAAGGAATCTGCCAGTATCCATCCTTAAGGTCAATACTACTGGTGTAGTTTGCCTCTCGAAGTCGGTCCAAAATCGACTGGATTCGAGGTAGGGGATAGGCGTCGGGGTCGGATTTGGCATTAAGGTGACGAAAATCCATACAGAGTCTCCAAGCTCCGTTTTTCTTTCGCGCAAGAGTAATTGGAGAACTGTAAGGACTATGTGATGGTTCAATAAATCCGTTCGCCAATAACTCACTGATTTTGGCATCGATCACTTCTTGCATAGCCGGGTTACGGGCCGCATAACGTAATTTAAATGGACGATCGTCTGTCATGACTATACGGTGCGTTGCGGCCGTAGACGGTCCATGAATATCTCTGAATTTCTGTAGTTCCTGGTCTAAGAAGCTCTGGATCCGTTTTTGCTCCTCTATGGTCGGGGGCTTTGCCGGCACCGAAGCCTCTAGGACGTTCTGGCCGTCCAACGTCCTCTGACACCGTTGATCGGGCATTCCGCAATTACACGAAATGCTGGTGTTCAAATGCTGCTTTGACTCTGATGCTTCTCTAGTCGTTGTAAAAACGCAGGATAGCCCAGCTATCGTCAGGCGAGCCCCGATCTTTGCCAGAAGATCAAGCCCGATGATTAGGTCTTCCGTGGCATCTGGCATGATCAAGAGACGAGCGGGCACAAGTTGACAGCCTAATTCAATAGTTGTTTCGACAGCATGTTCCACATTTCGTTGGGATCCATCTGCCAAAGTCACCAGAGAAGAGCAAGGTATACGTTCGACTCTAAGTACCGCTGCAAGATATTCCTTAATGAACGACGTGGTGGCTCCTGTATCTACCGTTGCAGCGATTTTTCGTCCAGCGATCCCAACGGTGGCCACCAACCTGTTGGGTTCCATGTGGAGTGTCGTGTCTAATTGAGGGGCTCCTTTTCGAACTGCGGACCCGTCTCCCCTCTTTCCTGGCGAGTCCGGTGACCATTTCCCGCTGCTCGTTTCCGACAGCACTCTATGGAACGGATTCCTCTTCGTCCGCACTCCCAGCAGAATAAAATTCCTTCATTTCGACAGCCTGCGGCGAAATGACCGTCTTGTCCGCATCTCCGACACGCCGTTCGTGGATTGATCGGGGACTGGCGGGGTATGTTTGGTGGGCTGTCAGCGGGATCTAAACGCCGGTGTTGTTCCTTGGATGGTGTCATTAACGGTGGTAGACTCTCCAAGTCTTCGGCCATCGATATCAGTTCGTGCAGGCTCTGGAAGTCACACCGCCGGATGTACCACAGGTATTCTGGCAGCGCGTTCTTGAAAATCCGCTCCAACTTTTGCTCCTCGGAGTAGTTGCTGTGTCTCATCATGTTCTGCATTCCGAGCGAGTAATCGCGAAATTTCTCCCTTGGACGCTGGCGCCGTTTCCGAATGTCGTCTTCCAAGCGCTCGAAATAGCGAGTTGGCAGGAAGAACCTCTGGAAATCCTCTCGAAAGTCTGCCCATGTCTGCCATTGACGGTTATTGTTTCTGAACCATACCAGTGCCTTACCCTTCACTATTTCTGGCATCATCTTGGGTAGAATATCAATATGTAGCGCGTACATTCCAGCTAACTCCTCAGCTCTTTCAAGAAATTCTAATGGGTCCTGCTCACCATCAAATCCCAAGTTCCACTTTCGCACTTGATCCGCCACCGCCCGGAAATCGATGCTGGTAGGAGCTCTGATTCGGCCAACCGGGGACGTTGGTCGTGTTGGGCTGTTACCCGGAACCGGAACTGTAACTCCACTGGGGCTCGTAATAGCCAAGCTTGGAGTTCTTTTCGGGGAAAGGCTGGCCTTGCTGTCTTTACTGGACGTATGTTGATCATGGTAGTCCTGGTACCGAAGTAACTTTTCCAACTCCTCTGGTTCATGTTCCTCCCCCAAAAATTTGCCGAATCTCCTTCGAAGCTCGTCTACCGTTCCATTTACGTCGAGGCCAAATTCGGTGAGGTAGTTCCCCAGCTCTTCTTTACGTAGGCTGTAAGCCCAGGTGGTCCGCAGCGTTGTTGACATACCTGTATGCCGATGGTGACCCCCTTTCTTGTTGGTACTGATTTTTTTCCCTTACTCAGGTCCCTGCTCGGGCGCCACTGTAACGTCTCAGATTCCTCCGTTTGCTGAGGTTAGCTCACGGTGGCCAGAGTTCGTCACAGAAATTTATTTCTGTCAGCGACGGGAGTAAGGAAAATACGACTCTTTATTAATATGGGATCACCCCGGTTTATTGTTCTTCAGTTCAATTTATTTACAACCGGGATTTTACACAGAGTCCTTGGAGTGATCTCGAATATTCGTCCGGCTCCGAGATAAGTGGACTCCTAGCAGCATCCCCGGTTTCTTATCCCAGTGGCTTCGGCAACTCACTGGACTTGACCCAGGTGTTCTTGAGCGGCTTTGACAACTCGCTCTTCCCCTTCCTGGTGGCTTTACTAACTCACTCAGGTATATCGTTGTCCTGGGCTTCTTTCGCTTCGGCGGTCGCGTTTCCAAGATCTTTGGTTTCACTTTACTCACCTGAAGTTGCAAAAATAGGCTGCTTCGTTGATCTAGACTCCTGTTGGCCTAGTGACTCTCAATCGACTGTCCCCCCTGCAACTTTCTACTTTCCTTTTATAATCCGGTGTCAACAACTTGCCGACGTCCTTTAACTGCATACGCAGGCGCATTGTTGCTAGTTGTTTACAAGTTAGCCGCGCAATGCAGTCCCTACGACGTGCATTTTGTTGCTAGTTGTTTACATGTTAGCAACGCATTGCAGTCCCTGCAACGTGCGTTTTGTTGCTAGATGTTTACGCATCACAGTTCCAGAGACTTGCGTATTGTTGCTGGTTGTTTTCGAGCCAGTAACGCATTACCGATCCAACGACGTGCGTTTTGTTGGTAGTTGTTACAAACAAGCAGCGCATTGCAGTCCCTGTAACGTGCGTTTTGTTGCTACTTGTTTACGATTTAGCCACGACGTACGTTTTGTTGCTACTTGATTTGAAGTTAGTATCGACGTGCGTTTTGTTGCTACTTGTTTACAAGTTAGGATCGACGTGCGTTTTGTTGCTACTTGTTTACAAGTTATCATCGACGTGCGTTTTGTTGCTACTTGTTTACGATTTAGCAACGACGTACGCTTTGTTGCTACTTGTTTTCTTAAGTTAGGATCGACGTGCGTTTTGTTGCTACTTGTTTTTCTTATGTTAGGATCGACGTGCGTTTTGTTGCTACTTGTTTTTCCCCCGATAAGCGGTCAGTGGCAACAATCGAAAATAAAGGGAAATATAAGTTTTCTTCCAATTAATCCATAATTGCCATATATTTACTAAAAAAAGGATTCATAAAATATAAATAATTTCCGCTAATTACCGGAACTAGACACGTTTGTGTGACCGGAAACGAGCCTGCGACTTCCGCCATCACACTATATAATGTTATCCCACAAAGTACCGTCCTCCGTATAGCCCTCATATATAGGTTCTCCGACACCAATTTTTATGTCTATAATATTTTATATATTTACATTATTTTCCTAATCAGAGGATCACCCTACCATTTAAAATTTGTTTACCCCGCATTTTGCAAAATCGAAGTCGAAGGTGTTTTGAATACTAACTTTTTACATAGTTAGAGTCTATCGTTTTTTTGTAGAAGATAAATGACAAACATTCTTCACATAAATCAAAGTGCTAAATGATAATGTAATGTGTTGGTGATTTCAATTCAAATCCGATTCGATTCTTTCCTAAGCATGGTAATTTTTTTCTCTGTTCTGATATTACTCATAACGTATGTGGTAATGCTGGCAGGCACACCAATGAGTAATCGATTGGATTTTAATTGTCAATGAGTAATGGTGTATCTGCTGCTAACATGTCCATGGTCGTACCTCTTTCCGTCTGCCCAATATTGGTTTTGATTACATATAACCATGAAATGAACTACCTTGTTCGAACAAAAAACAAAAAACAACAACAACAAAAACCAATAATAATTGCAAATTTTGCTTTATTTTTGTTGGTGCATTTGGGGTTTTTAAGTCGTTTTGTTTGGTGTGAGTGTGTGTGGTTTTAATATAAGCCCCCCTCCTAGCAATTCAAAGCAATATAAAACCAACAACATATCCATGCATACACGCTCACATTGTGAAGAACTATCTTAAAAAGAACTAAAAAAAAAACTCAGAGTTTGGTGTTTTTCAAGGCAGACAGAGTGCGGGCTGGCTGGCAACTTGCAACCAGCGATTATGCGATTATTACTTTTGCAATACAGCCACCAAAGAGGGAAAATAAAAACAACCTCTACGAAATGAGAGGCAAAATCCATAAGCCACAAGCAACAGTCAATATGGTAGTATTATTTGTTATTTTTTGCAGTTGCTGCTGTTGTTGTTGTTTTTGTTGGTATTGTGTAGCTGCCACATAAAAATGTTTCAAGAATCGTGACTACCTGTATTTTTGACGCATTTACGCAAAACCTCCAGCACCAGAGTTCCAGCACATACATCATGGAGAGAGGGGGCAGAGGCGGATAAACCAACTGATGGACGAACGAACAACCAAGTGGACAGACATTTTGTCATGGCTCAGCAGCATGATGCAGCAGCAGGAGCAGCAACAGCCACTTAACAACGTCTTGTTCCTCTTGTTCTTGTTACGCTTTCAGTTACTTTTATGGGAGTTGCAGTTGTTTGCACTTTGTCCGTATGTCAGTCCGTCCCGTCCCAACTTACATCTGTGCGAGTCAGTGGCTTGAGTTCGGTGCAGGGCACAGTAGTCCACATACATAAAAGAGTTCTGAAATAACAGACTTATTAAAACAAAAAACAAGTAAAAAAGTTTCGGTCGGTTTTGCCGACAGATGTATACCCTATTTGATATATTTTGACTTCTGTTATGAATTTTCAAACTGTTGACCCTCTACGGAGTGGGTTTTGAAAGAATGGGTCAATATTGTCCATTTCATTTCGGACCTAAATAAATACGATATATATATTATTATGAATATATAAGAAAATCTAACATTTTTTTCCAATTTATGGGAAATCTTAAATTCCATATTCATCTCAGGATTCTGGTTGAGAGACATATAGCAAGTTGTTAAGAATCGTAGAGTTGTTTCGCAATTTATGACAGATAAAAGTATTGAAAATTGTGTCCCTTTGTGGGTGAGGTACCAGAAGGGGTTCGCAGATATATAGCACCTTCACAACAGATCTTGTGTTAGCAAAAATGTTTGTATGTGTGTAATTTGAAGAGATTTGGATTCTTATTCCGCTTTCTTTGAGCGTTTTGTATTTCTAAATCTTGAACCCTATGTGGAGCAGGTAGCAAAAGAAATGGTCCGATCTCTATCATCTTTATAACAGATCTTATGTTGATGGAAATATTTTAGATTTACCAAGTATGGAGTGGAATTGGATGTTGATTTGTCTTTTTATGAGTTTCATGGATATTCAAAATTTTGAGTGTTTGTGTGGGATGTATAAGAAGGAGCGCACCCATATTGTCATTTTTCTCACTAGACCTAGCACTGTCGCGAATATTAGGATATGCAAAGTTGGAGCAAAATCGGATTATCGTTTTTCGTTTTGTGCAAAATATATGTATTTTTTAAAAATTTCGACCATTTGTTGGGGAGGTACCAGAAGGAGTGGACCGATATATTCCATCTTAACACCAGAGCTTGGGTTAACATAAATATGAGGATGTCTGAATTTTGAAGACAATCGAACTCTTACAACACATATTATTAGAATGGTAATTATTTAAAATTTTAAATCTTTGTGGCGGAGGTACGAAAATTTGTGGACCGATATTGTCCATTTTCGCACCAGACCTAGTACTGACGCAAATATTAGTATTTGCAAAGTTGGAGCAAAATCAGATTATCCTTTCACTTTCTGTGCAAAACATAATTTTTTTGAAAATTTCGAACTTTTGTGGGGGAGGTACCAGAAGGAGTGGACCGATATTGCCCATCTCCGAACTCGATCTAAGTTTGACAAAAATATCACGATGTACCAAGTTTGGACCAAAGAGAGAGTTATCGTGCGCACCAGCCAGCCAGACAGGCGGACGGATGGACGGACGGACGGACGAACATCGCTAGATCGACTCCAAATATTCCGAAACGGACTTGGTCCAAAGAGACCTAGGGTCTTAATCCGTTATTTCGACTAGGCCCGTTTTGACCTATCAAATTATATATACCCTCTGTAGCCATATGGGTGAGGGTATAATCAAGGCCCAGACGAAATGGCTGAAGTTAGAAATTTTGGATCAGGTCACTCTTGGTTCGAAGGAGTCAGAGAAGGCTGGGTAAGATATTAAATATGGTACCCTTTGTATTTGACGAACCGGTAGAGCAAGAAGTCTTAAATTTAAAGTGATGGAGTGTATGTCGGATGTACCCCAAGTGTTTTACTATAAGTGTACGAAAAGTTCTAAAATGACCCACATTTGGTATCATTTCGTATCATGTGAACCATTAGAGCTAAAAACTTGAAATTTGGAATGGGTATCGAAATTGAGAAGTAGGGTCGATGAAAGGAGGTAGTTTTGAGTGGTACTAAATTGGGTATTGGGTGAAGGACTAGAGCTGAAATCTTCCAATGTGATCTTCATATACCTCTTTGTGCCTTGATTTGTGATCCGGTGGTCATTTCGGAAATGGGTTCTATAATTTTACGAAAAATACTAAATCTGGTATTTGGTAAAGGAATAGGGCTAGAATCCTCAAATGTCATATTGATGTCACTGTTGATGTCTGTGTTGGAGATTTAGCGGTGGTTTGGATATGCGACATACATTTGTGCGAAAAGTGCTTAGTGGTACAAAATTTGGTACTGCGTGAAGAGATCGGGCTGTAATTCTCAAATTTGACATTTAGTTCTCTGTTGGTATCTGGAATTAAGATATGGAGGTGGTTTCGAAAATGTGTACAACAAATACTATATAATACTAAGTTTGATCTTTGTTGAAGGAATAGAGACAAGAAAATTTAAAAGTAGTACCAAATTTCGAATTGGCTGAAAGAATTGAACTGAAATCCTGAAATTTGATGTAGATATCACTTTTGGTGTCTGTGGTTATGATATGGAGGTGGTTTTGGAAATGTGTACTATAACTTTTCGAATAGAACCAAATGGTACTAAATTTTCCGTTGAGTGAATGGATAGAGCTTGAATCCAGAAATTTCATATTGAAGTTTCTGTTGGTATCGGGTGTTGAGATCTGAAATTTGACATTAAGGTCTCTCTTCTTTTCTAGGATTTACATATAAAGACTTTGAAATAGTTTTCAACAGAAATATTGGATATGGGTCCATTGTGCAATGATTTTACTTATATCCTCCTCGGTAAACTTCAAAATGAACGAGTTTGAAGACTTTTTGATATAAAAGGTAAACATTTTTCTTATATTTTTTTCGAAAAACGGAATACTTGAAGAATATATAAAACCTTGAAAGTCTGAAAATTTAGTACGATTTATGAAGTTTTGATAACCATTTTTTGTCAAACTAAACTGAATTGTGCATTTTGAGTACTAAAAGGCCTAACATTGGCTGTAGGAACGAAACTTAATTTTTTAGACTTTTCCGTAACAAAGTTGGGGCCCTTGCTAGTTCAGTATGAAAAAAGAAACCAAAAAGTGAAATCGGTTTGCCATTAACTCATAGTGTGACCCACGGTGGCAGGATAAACTGTCAATGTAAACACGTAATTGTTACGAGTAGCTCTACTCAACTTTTGTCCTCTTTTTATTTTTTCATACCCTCCACCATACATAGTATGGAGGGTATATTAAGTTCGTCATTCCGTTTGTAACCTATCGAAATAATCATTTTAGACCCAACAAAGTATACATATTCTTGATCAGCGTAAAATTCTAAGACGATTTAGCCCTGTCCGTCGGTATGTCCGTCTGTCCGTCTGTTGTAATCACGCTACAGTCTAAACGAATTAAGATAGGAAGCTAAAATTTTGCACAGATCCCTCCTTTGTCCGCAGGCAGGTCAAGTTCGAAGATGGGCTATATCGGTCCACGATATCGTATAGCACCTATATAACGGTACCCCCCGATATTCGGTATTTTGATGATTTTAGCCACATTTTTCAATGGAATTGTCTGAAATTCCACACAATGAGTCCCTAGTGTGTACTTTATATCTCGGAAGAGAATTATCTACATAGGTCCACGATATCGTATAGCCCCCATATAACGGTACCCCGCGATATTCGGTATTTTGATGATTTTAGACACATTTTCAACGGAATTGTCTGAAATTCTACACATGGGTTTTTTGAGTACTTTACCCTGAAAGTAAAGGTCCACGATATCGTATATACCCCATATAACGGTACCCCCGGTATGTTGATTATTTTAGCCATATTTTCCTATGGTATTATCTGAAAATCCACACAAGGAGTTCTTTGTGAGCACTTTAACCCCTGAAAGGTAATTGTCTATATAGGCCCACAATATCGTATATCCCCCCACAAATCGGCGCCTTCCAATATTAGATATTTTAAAGATTTTAATAGAATTTTTAATTGATTTTATTTTTTGAAAATTTCCTAATTCGTTCCAAATGGTGGAGGGTATTCAAAGTTCGGCCCAGCCGAACTTACTGCTTTTTTACTTGTTTTTTTTTTTTTTAATTTTGAAAAATTTTTTTGGAAGAGGGACAATAATGACTAGACCTTAAAAAAAACTTTACGCTTAGTTTGAACCAAATCGCTTTCGCCTTTTGAGGTTGATCATGTGCACCAGCCGGTCAAAAAAACCTTGAAAATTATATACACCCTATGCAAGAGGCTGTAAATATCTTGAACAGACCTTAAAAAATAAAATTTTCGACTATCACAGATCTACATAAACTCTCTTAATGGAGATAATGCAAAAATACGATTTGAATCAGTGTGCAGTGGTAGCGGCGGCGGCACCTCTGTTATTGTCAGCCACAGTCACATTTCTGATTGCTTGACTAGCGGCAATGCACTCCAGCTCAACTGCTGCTGGTGGTGGTTCTGCTCAAAATGCACGCGTGCCAATATTAAGCTTTGTGGCAAAGTGTAGTTTGTTTTTTATTTGCGTCTCGGTTTTTTTTTCTCGTCTCGTCTTTGCCTGTGAAGTTTTCGCTGACAACAGATTGGGTCTTCTGAGGAACAAGCCACCATCTAACCAACCAACCATCTATCTAGCCAGCCAACCACACATCATAACCCACATATACACCACACAAACGGGCAACGAGGCAAAATCGCATAGACGACACACCAGCAGCGTTGCTTAGATCCCCATGTCTAGGCAAGTCTAAGCTTCCGTCTGTCTGTTGCTCTATGTGCTTACACGT
Organism: Musca domestica; assembly: GCF_030504385.1. Taxonomy (NCBI): domain Eukaryota; kingdom Metazoa; phylum Arthropoda; class Insecta; order Diptera; family Muscidae; genus Musca; species Musca domestica. The sequence continues at coordinate 12,641,459 of NW_026712238.1, read as the reverse complement.
TCGCATGAGTTGTTGTTGCTGTTGTTATTGTTGTTGCAACCTGAAGTTTGTTAACTTTTAAGATGTTTTTAATCTATCTTGTGAATGCGTCTTTTTATTTTTTTTTATATTTTGGTTGTGTTCTTTTATGCAACTCCATCGCATACGTGCTCTCATATCCGATGTCTAAACGCAGTATATCTGTTTGTCTGTCTTTCCGTTCCTCCGTCCGTCTTCCTACACGTCTCTTGTTCATCTATTTGAGCATGTACTTATGTCCTTGTTGCAGTTTCACTTATTTGTATGCATTATTACGCTGTTCATATGCCAGATATATTTGTATTGATATTGGCGAATATGTTTTGAGATTTAAAGTTCAGTAAAACTACGCTTATAGTGTGTTTGCTTAGGTGAAGAGGGAAACTGTGGTTTGGAGAGAGGAAAAATTGTAAAACAAAAATATTAAATTGTGGGGAAGGATAAAATGAGTATATTTTATAGAATGAAAATGGTAGGGGCTAAGGGATTTTTTTTTTTAATTAGGCCCCGACAAATAATGAGGTCAAAATGTTTAAAATACCTGAAATCGCGCTATACGAGAATGTGGACCCATTTTAATTTTTTGCTGGATATGAAGTACTCTATGGATACTATGATTGATATTAAATTCAATTTTAGGTTATTTCCCTCGAAAATGTGGAAAAAATCTTGAAATACCTAAAATCATGTGGAACTGTTATATTGGGCCTATAATAAGGCCTAAAATTATTTTTTCGACAAATTACAAAAAAAAAAAAGAATGACAAACTTAATAAACCAACCGTATTATAAAGTACTCAATACGGTGGGCCAGTTTACTTCCAGAGGGATCGGCCTAGATTTTTAAAATATGGGATTGAATATGGGGTCATAGTACCTCCCGATATTCGGTATTTCGACGATTTTATCCACATTTTCCAACGATATTGGTTGAAATTTAGTCATCCTAATGTCCACAATTCCCTCTGGCAGAATATTTTTATTATTTTATTATAACATCATGTTTTCCTATAGCCCCAATTTATAACAGAACCTATCGATATCCAGTATTTTCACAATTTTTCATAATTGCACAATTTTATAAAAAGAATAACATACTTTAAGGAGCGCCATACTTTTATATACCCTCCAACATTCTATGGAGGGAATTTTATCTTTGTCATTCCGTTTGAAACTTCTCGAAATTGAGATAGAAAGCTAAACTTTTGCTCACGTGTGTGTTTTTCCAGTAGAATGGTAAAGTTGATAAATGGTAAATTTTCGTCATTTTCATGAATTTAACGACATTATTCACCGGAATTGTTTAATTTTCGTATTCAAAGTTCGCCTATGACAAATAATGACTTATGCATAACGGTTTTCGTTTATAGGGTATTTTTCGACAAATTTTCTTTTTTGAAAATTTTCAATTCCTTGCAAATGGTGGAAGGTATTACAAGTTCGGCCGGGCCCAATTTAGGTGCTTTTTTAGTTGTTAATACCCTCAATCTAATGGCTACAGTGGGTATATATTATTTGATACAGCTTTCTGACTTTTTGGCGTTTCTAACTCTAGGTCTCTTCAGATCTCGTCCAAATTTAATATTAAATAATACAGGGTGAGATAAAAAAAAACTCCAACAAAGTCAAACGCCATAATGTGGGAAATAGCATCAAATTTTAGAACAAGTTTAGATTTCTTCGAATTGGTCACCTTTGGCACGAATTATGGCCTTCAAACAGCCAATGAAACCGTCACACGCTGCCCGAATGTTGCTCTGCGATATTCTTGCCCATTCTCGGCGAAGCGTTTGCTTGAGGTGATCGACACTTTGGTATTTTTTAGTACCAACCTTGCATTCCAAAATACTCCAGACCTAATAGTCTAAGGGATTGGTATCCCGAGATTTTGGTGTCCATTGTGTCTCATTTTGTGACCATTCTTGGGTGGCGCGACGGTCCTGAGTCTTGTTGGAATGTCAAAGGTCTGCGAAAAAAAATTTTTGCGTGCCCAAGGCTTTAATACACCCTCAAGAATATTTTCGCGATAATATTTGGTATTTATTCTGATGCCACGATGAATTAATACCATCGGAGATTGGCAAGTTAACACGATCATTTTGTTTGTTTACAAACTGCTGGACAACGAAAGTTTTCTCATCGGAGAAAACCAAATTCTTTAGCTCTTTTGAGTCTATTTTCTTTTTGTTGTGGTGTAAGTTTTTGCACTTTTTGGAATTTTAATGGCTTTACCCCGAGATCATTTTTCAATATTTGCCGAATGGAATATTGCGATATGTTCAGCTCACGAGCCATTTTTCGACCACTCAATCTAGTCTCTTTTTTACTTTTCGAACCATTTCTGCTGATTTTGCGGTTTTCTTGCGTCCACTTCCTTGACATATATGTATAGCCTCGGTAGGCGGAAGGCTGAGGGTATAAAAATCCATATTTGCGTTTATATTTTCAATTTTTATGATTGAATGGCTCAAATGGTTCTATTAGTGACAGGGTTACGTATACGCAATATTATGTGAATCGGTAATAATGGCGTATACGCAATGACAAAGGCATACATAGTATACGCTGTGGTTTCCTAATTAAATCGCCATCAGATTTTTAACATATGTTTAACTCAATACACAAAGTTGCCGACATGTGTCAGAATTGTGTGGAGGGTATATTAAGTTCGTCATTCCGCTGGTAATTTACGATATAATAAATTTAGACCTGACAAGGTAAATATATTCTTGATCAGCGTAAAATTCGTCCGTCCGTCTGTTGTAATCAAGCTAGAGTCAAAACGAATTAAGATAGGAAGCTAAATTTTTGTACCGATCTGTCTTTTGTATGCAGGCAGGTGAAGTTCGAAAACAGGCTATATCAGACCTCGATATCGTATAGCCTTCATATAACGACACCACCGATATTCGGTATTTTGATGATTTTAACCAAATTTTTCAATGGAATTGTCTGAAATTCTACACAAGAAGTTTCTTATGAATACTTTACTCCCTGGCAAAGCACTTTTGAACACTTCTAAAAAATTACAACCACATCACTGTAACTGTGCACAAATTGCTTAAAGTTTTCAATATTCTCTAAAGACTAGGTGCAACGTTTTTTTCGGGTAATTCAATACAATTGCCGCTGCAGCATTAGACTGTTGGTTCTTTAGCATTAACTAAGATTTTATTGATTTCCGAAAGCAAAAGGCAGTCGGTATACAACATGTCTATGCAACAAACATAATTATCCAATACAACAACCAATATCGGCTTTGTTGTGTGTTCGTCGACGTTAGGCCCCTAACAACATGAGTTCCAATAAAGCGCATGAAAATGGTTTCAAATGTATTTTGTGCGACTTATCGACGTTTGGAGCGTGTTGCGTTCATTCATTCATTCATTAATTAACTAAAAGGTGGGTTCACACAGCCAACAGCTCATTGAAATGCAATCTAGACAATGACTCATAAACGCGAATGAATTATGAGGGAATTGATTAAATTAAACAGAAATTTGAAACGTTTTACTAGTTTGTTTGTGGGTCATTTGCGATTAATGAGATTGTCAAAAATAAGTTAAGGCAATAGAGCTGTTAGTTAGGCCACATTTTCTCTCTTTTATTCTCCCACTAAAATTTCGAACAATTAATATTCAATATCGCCTTTGGTAATTACCATTGTAATTTGATTACTTCCAAGATGTCATTGCTAAAACTTTCCATCAAATGCCAGCTTCTTTCCCTGACCATCACACTTTCGCTGTCATTCTCTGCCACTGAAATTTAATTAAGTTGTGCTCACACACAATGATTCTGCCTTTTTGGCATAATTACTGTAGTCTACACTCCCCATGGAACTTGACTTTTCTTTGTTGCCATGTCAAGGATAAGATTAAGTTTTCGGGCCAATATGCCTTTCGGCCAGTGGTAATGTTATTAATCCATCAATCATTTTTCACGCAATAGCTACGATTTCTTTTGAAATATGAAAATCTATAAGGCATGTTCGGGAACTTTAATAGAAAAATGAAAGTTATTTTTCAGCACCACTTAATTTGAATTATTCTTAATGATGCTGGCCATTTGTGTAGCAGTAGTTAAGCAATGAGAAAGAGAGGACTTAGGGAAAACATTTTATAATGGAAAAATTATCTATGTTATATAAATTACCTAGAAAAACAGAAAACTCAATATTTAAGGAATTATGGCCATTTTAAAATATTGATTACTTCACACTTAAAAAAGTGATCACAAATAATAGCTAAGAACGCTCTAAACCCATTATTTAAGGAGTTATGGCCATTTTAAAATATTGATTAATTAACACTTAAAAAAGTGATCACAAATAATAGCTAACAACGCTCTAAACACAATATTTAAGGAGTTATGGCCATTTTGAAATATTGATTAATTCACACTTAAGAAAGTGATCACAAATAATAGCTAAAAACGCTCTAAACACAATATTTAGGGAGTTATGGCCATTTTAAAATATTGATTAATTCACACTTAAGAAAGTGATCACAAATAATAGCTAAAAACGCTCTAAACCCAATATTTAAGGAGTAATGGCCATTTTAAAATATTAGACAACATAAAATAGCTAAAAACGCTCTAAACCCAATATTTAAAGAGTTATGGCCATTTTAAAATATTGATTAATCTCACTTAAAAAAGTGATCACAAATAATAGCTAAAAACGCTCTAAACCCAATATTTAAGGAGTTATGACCATTTTAAAATATTGATTAATTCACACTTAAAAAAGTGATCACAAATAATAGCTAAAAACGCTCTAAACCCAATATTTAAGGAGTTATGGCCATTTTAAAATATTGATTAATTCACACTTAAAAAAGTGATCACAAATAATAGCTAAAAACGCTCTAAACCCAATATTTAAGGAGTTATGGCCATTTTAAAGTATTGATTAATTAACACTTAAAAAAGTGATCACAAATAATAGCTAAAAACGCTCTAATCCCAATATTTAAGGAGTTATGGCCATTTTAAAATATTGATTAATTCACACTTAAAAAAGTGATCACAAATAATAGCTAAAAACGCTCTAATCCCAATATTTAAGGAGTTATGGCCATTTTAAAATATTGATTAATTCACACTTAAAAAAGTGATCACAAATAATAGCTTAAAACGCTCTAATCCCAATATTTAAGGAGTTATGGCCATTTTAAATTATTGATTAATTCACACTTAAAAAAGTGATCACAAATAATAGCTAAAAACGCTCTAAACCCAATATTTAAGGAGTTATGGCCATTTTTAAATATTGATTAATTCACACTTAAAAAAGTGATCACAAATAATAGCTAAAAACGCTCTAAACCCAATATTTAAGGAGTTATGGCCATTTTAAAATATTGATTAATTCACACTTAAAAAAGTGATCACAAATAATAGCTAAAAACGCTCTAATCCCAATATTTAAGGAGTTATGGCCATTTTAAATTATTGATTAATTCACACTTAAAAAAGTGATCACAAATAATAGCTAAAAACGCTCTAAACCCAATATTTAAGGAGTTATGGCCATTTTAAAGTATTGATTAATTCACACTTAAAAAAGTGATCACAAATAATAGCCAAAAACGCTCTAAACCCATTATTTAAGGAGTTATGGCCATTTTTAAATATTGATTAATTCACACTTAAAAAAGTGATCACAAATAATAGCTAAAAACGCTCTAAACCCATTATTTAAGGAGTTATGGCCATTTTAAAATATTGATTAATTCACACTTAAAAAAGTGATCATAAATAATAGCTAAAAACGCTCTAAACCCAATATTTAAGGAGTTGTGGCCATTTTAAAATATTGATTAATTCACACATAAAAAAGTGATCACAAATAATAGCTAAAAATGCTCTAAACCCAATATTTAAGGAGTTATGGCCATTTTAAAATATTGATTAATTCACACTTAAAAAAGTGATCACAAATAATAGCTAAAAATGCTCTAAACCCATTATTTAAGGAGTTATGGCCATTTTAAAATATTGATTAATTCACACTTAAAAAAGTGATCACAAATAATAGCTAAAAACGCTCTAAACCCATTATTTAAGGAGTTATGGCCATTTTAAAATATTGATTAATTCGCACTTAAAAAAGTGATCACAAATAATAGCTAAAAATGCTCTAAACCCATTATTTAAGGAGTTATGGCCATTTTAAAATATTGATTAATTCATACTTAAAAAAGTGATCACTAATAATAGCTAAAAACGCTTTAAACCCAATATTTAAGGAGTTGTGGCCATTTTAAAATATTGATTAATTCACACTTAAAAAAGTGATCACAAATAATAGCTAAAAACGCTCTAAACCCATTATTTAAGGAGTTATGGCCATTTTAAAATATTGATTAATTCACACTTAAAAAAGTGATCATAAATAATAGCTAAAAACGCTCTAAACCCAAAATTTAAGGAGTTATGGCCATTTTAAAATATTTATTAATTCACACTTAAAAAAGTGATCACAAATAATAGCTAAAAACGCTCTAAACCCAATATTTAAGTAGTTATGGCCATTTTAAAATATTGATTAATTTACACTTAAAAAAGTGATCACAAATAATAGCTAAAAATGCTCTAAACCCAATATTTAAGGAGTTATGGCCATTTTAAAATATTGATTAAATCACACTTAAAAAAGTGATCACAAATAATAACTAAAAACGCTCTAAACCCATTATTTAAGGAGTTATGGCCATTTTAAAATATTGATTAAATCACACTTAAAAAAGTGATCACAAATAATAACTAAAAACGCTCTAAACCCATTATTTAAGGAGTTATGGCCATTTTAAAATATTGATTAATTCACACTTAAAAAAGTGATCACAAATAATAGCTAAAACCCATTATTTGAGGAGTTATGGCCATTTTAAAATATTGATTAATTCGCACTTAAAAAGGTGATCATAAATAATAGCTAAAAACGCTCTAAACCCAATATTTAAGGAGTTATGGCCATTTTAAAATATTGATTAATTCACACTTAAAAAAGTGATCACAAATAATAGCTAAAACCCATTATTTGAGGAGTTATGGCCATTTTAAAATATTGATTAATTCGCACTTAAAAAGGTGATCATAAATAATAGCTAAAAACGCTCTAAACCCAATATTTAAGGAGTTATGGCCATTTTAAAATATTCATTAATTCACACTTAAAAAAGTGATCACAAATAATAGCTAAAAACGCTCTAAACCCATTATTTAAGGAGTTATGGCCATTTTAAAATATTGATTAATTCACACTTAAAAAAGTGATCACAAATAATAGCTAAAAACGCTCTAAACCCATTATTTAAGGAGTTATGGCCATTTTAAAATATTGATTAATTCACACTTAAAAAAGTGATCACAAATAATAGCTAAAAACGCTCTAAACCCATTATTTAAGGAGTTATGGCCATTTTAAAATATTGATTAATTCACAATTAAAAAAGTGATCACAAATAATAGCTAAAAACGCTCTAAACCCATTATTTAAGGAGTTATGGCCATTTTAAAATATTGATTAATTCACACTTAAAAAAGTGATCACAAATAATAGCTAAAAACGCTCTAAACCCAATATTTAAGGAGTTATGGCCATTTTAAAATATTGATTAATTCACACTTAAAAAAGTGATCACAAATAATAGCTAAAAACGCTCTAAACCCATTATTTAAGGAGTTATGGCCATTTTAAAATATTGATTAATTCACACTTAAAAAGTGATCACAAATAATAGCTAAAAACGCCCTAAACCCATTATTTAAGGAGTTATGGCCATTTTAAAATATTGATTAATTCACAATTAAAAAAAGTGATCACAAATAATAGCTAAAAACGCTCTAAACCCATTATTTAAGGAGTTATGGCCATTTTAAAATATTGATTAATTCACACTTAAAAAAGTGATCACAAATAATAGCTAAAAACGCTCTAAACCCATTATTTAAGGAGTTATGGCCATTTTAAAATATTGATTAATTCACAATTAAAAAAGTGATCACAAATAATAGCTAAAAATGCTCTAAACCCAATATTTAAGGAGTTATGGCCATTTTAAAATATTGATTAAATCACACTTAAAAAAGTGATCACAAATAATAGCTAAAAACGCTCTAAACCCATTATTTAAGGAGTTATGGCCATTTTAAAATATTGATTAATTCACAATTAAAAAAAGTGATCACAAATAATAGCTAAAAATGCTCTAAACCCAATATTTAAGGAGTTATGGCCATTTTAAAATATTGATTAAATCACACTTAAAAAAGTGATCACAAATAATAGCTAAAAACGCTCTAAACCCATTATTTAAGGAGTTATGGCCATTTTAAAATATTGATTAATTCACACTTAAAAAAGTGATCACAAATAATAGCTAAAAACGCTCTAAACCCAATATTTAAGGAGTTATGGCCATTTTAAAATATTGATTAATTCACACTTAAAAAAGTGATCACAAATAATAGCTAAAAACGCTCTAAACCCATTATTTAAGGAGTTATGGCCATTTTAAAATATTGATTAATTCACACTTAAAAAAGTGATCACAAATAATAGCTTAAAACACTCTAAACCCATTATTTAAGGAGTTATGGCCATTTTAAAATATTGATTAATTCACACTAAAAAAGTGATCACAAATAATAGCTAGAAACACTCTAAACCCATTATTTAAGGAGATATGGCCATTTTAAAATATTAATTATTTCACACTTAAAAAAGTGATCACAAATAATAGCTAAAAACGCTCTAAACCCAATATTTAAGGAGTTATGGCCATTTTAAAATATTGATTAATTCACACTTAAAAAAGTGATCACAAATAATAGCTAAAAACGCTCTAAACCCATTATTTAAGGAGTTATGGCCATTTTAAAATATTGATTAATTCACACTTAAAAAAGTGATCACAAATAATAGCTAAAAATGCTCTAAACCCAATATTTAAGGAGTTATGGCCGTTTTAAAATATTGATTAAATCACACTTAAAAAAGTGATCACAAATAATAGCTAAAAACGCTCTAAACCCATTATTTAAGGAGTTATGGCCATTTTAAAATATTGATTAATTCACACTTAAAAAAGTGATCACAAATAATAGCTAAAAACGCTCTAAACCCAATATTTAAGGAGTTATGGCCATTTTAAAATATTGATTAATTCACACTTAAAAAAATGATCACAAATAATAGCTAAAAACGCTCTAAACCCATTATTTAAGGAGTTATGGCCATTTTAAAATATTGATTAATTCACACTTAAAAAAGTGATCACAAATAATAGCTAAAAACGCTCTAAACCCATTATTTAAGGAGTTATGGCCATTTTAAAATATTGATTAATTCACACTTAAAAAAGTGATCACAAATAATAGCCAAAAACGCTCTAAACCCATTATTTAAGGAGTTATGGCCATTTTAAAATATTGATTAATTCACAATTAAAAAAAGTGATAACAAATAATAGCTAAAAACGCTCTAAACCCATTATTTAAGGAGTTATGGCCATTTTAAAATATTGATTAATTCACACTTAAAAAAGTGATCACAAATAATAGCTAAAAACGCTCTAAACCCATTATTTAAGGAGTTATGGCCATTTTAAAATATTAATTAATTCACACTTAAAAAAGTGATCACAAATAATAGCTAAAAACGCTCTAAACCCAATATTTAAGGAGTTATGGCCATTTTAAAATATTGATTAATTCACACTTAAAAAAGTGATCACAAATAATAGCTAAAAACGCTCTAAACCCATTATTTAAGGAGTTATGGCCATTTTAAAATATTGATTAATTCACACTAAAAAGTGATCACAAATAATAGCTAGAAACGCTCTAAACCCATTATTTAAGGAGATATGGCCATTTTAAAATATTGATTATTTCACACTTAAAAAAGTGATCACAAATAATAGCTAAAAACGCTCTAAACCCATTATTTAAGGAGTTATGGCCATTTTAAAATATTGATTAATTCTCACTTAAAAAAGTGATCACAAATAATAGCTAAAAATGCTCTAAACCCAATATTTAAGGAGTTATGGCCATTTTAAAATATTGATTAATTCACACTTAAAAAAGTGATCACAAATAATAGCTAAAAACGCTCTAAACCCATTATTTAAGGAGTTATGGCCATTTTAAAATATTGATTAATTCACACTTAAAAAAGTGATCACAAATAATAGCTAAAAACGCTCTAAACCCATTATTTAAGGAGTTATGGCCATTTTAAAATATTGATTAATTCACACTTAAAAAAGTGATCACAAATAATAGCTAAAAACGCTCTAAACCCATTATTTAAGGAGTTATGGCCATTTTAAAATATTGATTAATTCACACTAAAAAAGTGATCACAAATAATAGCTAAAAACGCTCTAAACCCAATATTTAAGGAGTTATGGCCATTTTAAAATATTGATTAATTCACACTTAAAAAAGTGATCACAAATAATAGCTAAAAACGCTCTAAACCCATTATTTAAGGAGTTATGGCCATTTTAAAATATTGATTAATTCACACTTAAAAAAGCGATCACAAATAATAGCTAAAAACGCTCTAAACCCATTATTTAAGGAGTTATGGCCATTTTAAAATATTGATTAATTCACACTTAAAAAAGTGATCACAAATAATAGCTAAAAACGCTCTAAACCCATTATTTAAGGAGTTATGGCCATTTTAAAATATTGATTAATTCACACTTAAAAAAGTGATCACAAATAATAGCTAAAAACGCTCTAAACCCATTATTTAAGGAGTTATGGCCATTTTAAAATATTGATTAATTCACACTTAAAAAAGTGATCACAAATAACAGCTAAAAACGCTCTAAACCCATTATTTAAGGAGTTATGGCCATTTTAAAATATTGATTAATTCACACTTAAAAAACTGATCACAAATAATAGCTAAAAACGCTCTAAACCCATTATTTAAGGAGTTATGGCCATTTTAAAATATTGATTAATTCACACTTAAAAAAGTGATCACAAATAATAGCTAAAAATGCTCTAAACCCAATATTTAAGGAGTTATGGCCATTTTAAAATATTGATTAATTCACACTTAAAAAAGTGATCACAAATAATAGCTAAAAACGCTCTAAACCCATTATTTAAGGAGTTATGGCCATTTTAAAATATTGATTAATTCACACTTAAAAAAGTGATCACAAATAATAGCTAAAAACGCTCTAAACCCAATATTTAAGGAGTTATGGCCATTTTAAAATATTGATTAATTCACACTTAAAAAAGTGATCACAAATAATAGCTAAAAACGCTCTAAACCCATTATTTAAGCAGTTATGGCCATTTTAAAATATTGATTAATTCACACTTAAAAAAGTGATCACAAATAATAGCTAAAAACGCTCTAAACCCATTATTTAAGGAGTTATGGCCATTTTAAAATATTGATTAATTCACACTTAAAAAGTGATCACAAATAATAGCTAAAAACGCTCTAAACCCATTATTTAAGGAGTTATGGCCATTTTAAAATATTGATTAATTCACAATTAAAAAAAGTGATCACAAATAATAGCTAAAAACGCTCTAAACCCATTATTTAAGGAGTTATGGCCATTTTAAAATATTGATTAATTCACACTTAAAAAAGTGATCACAAATAATAGCTAAAAACGCTCTAAACCCATTATTTAAGGAGTTATGGCCATTTTAAAATATTGATTAATTCACACTTAAAAAAGTGATCACAAATAATAGCTAAAAATGCTCTAAACCCAATATTTAAGGAGTTATGGCCATTTTAAAATATTGATTAAATCACACTTAAAAAAGTGATCACAAATAATAGCTAAAAACGCTCTAAACCCATTATTTAAGGAGTTATGGCCATTTTAAAATATTGATTAATTCACACTTAAAAAAGTGATCACAAATAATAGCTAAAAACACTCTAAACCCATTATTTAAGGAGTTATGTCCATTTTAAAATATTGATTAATTCACACTAAAAAAGTGATCACAAATAATAGCTAGAAACGCTCTAAACCCATTATTTAAGGAGATATGGCCATTTTAAAATATTAATTATTTCACACTTAAAAAAGTGATCACAAATAATAGCTAAAAACGCTCTAAACCCAATATTTAAGGAGTTATGGCCATTTTAAAATATTGATTAATTCACACTTAAAAAAGTGATCACAAATAATAGCTAAAAATGCTCTAAACCCAATATTTAAGGAGTTATGGCCGTTTTAAAATATTGATTAAATCACACTTAAAAAAGTGATCACAAATAATAGCTAAAAACGCTCTAAACCCATTATTTAAGGAGTTATGGCCATTTTAAAATATTGATTAATTCACACTTAAAAAAGTGATCACAAATAATAGCTAAAAACGCTCTAAACCCAATATTTAAGGAGTTATGGCCATTTTAAAATATTGATTAATTCACACTTAAAAAAGTGATCACAAATAATAGCTAAAAACGCTCTAAACCCATTATTTAAGGAGTTATGGCCATTTTAAAATATTGATTAATTCACACTTAAAAAAGTGATCACAAATAATAGCTAAAAACGCTCTAAACCCATTATTTAAGGAGTTATGGCCATTTTAAAATATTGATTAATTCACACTTAAAAAAGTGATCACAAATAACAGCTAAAAACGCTTTAAACCCAATATTTAAGGAGTTGTGGCCATTTTAAAATATTGATTAATTCACACTTAAAAAAGTGATCACAAATAATAGCTAAAAACGCTCTAAACCCATTATTTAAGGAGTTATGGCCATTTTAAAATATTGATTAATTCACAAATAAAAAGTGATCACAAATAATAGCTAAAAACGCTCTAAACCCATTATTTAAGGAGTTATGGCCATTTTAAAATATTGATTAATTCACACTTAAAAAAGTGATCACAAATAATAGCTAAAAACGCTCTAAACCCATTATTTAAGGAGTTATGGCCATTTTAAAATATTGATTAATTCACACTTAAAAAAGTGATCACAAATAATAGCTAAAAACGCTCTAAACCCATTATTTAAGGAGTTATGGCCATTTTAAAATATTGATTAATTCACACTAAAAAAGTGATCACAAATAATAGCTAGAAACGCTCTAAACCCAATATTTAAGGAGTTATGGCCATTTTAAAATATTGATTAATTCACACTTAAAAAAGTGATCACAAATAATAGCTAAAAACGCTCTAAACCCAATATTTAAGGAGTTATGGCCATTTTAAAATATTGATTAATTCACACTTAAAAAAGTGATCACAAATAATAGCTAGAAACGCGCTAAACCCATTATTTAAGGAGTTATGGCCATTTTAAAATATTGATTAATTCACACTTAAAAAAATGATCACAAATAATAGCTAAAAACGCTCTAAACCCAATATTTAAGGAGTTATGGCCATTTTAAAATATTGATTAATTCACACTTAAAAAAGTGATCACAAATAAAAGCTAAAAACGCCGAAAACTCAATATTAAAGGAGTTATGGCCATTTTAAAATATTGATTAATTCACACTTAAAAAAGTGATCACAAATAATAGCTAAAAACGCTCTAAACCCAATATTTAAGGAGTTATGGCCATTTTAAAATATTGATTAATTCACACTTAAAAAGTGATCACAAATAATAGCTAAAAACGCTCTAAACCCATTATTTAAGGAGTTATGGCCAATTTAAAATATTGATTAATTCACACTTAAAAAAGTGATCACAAATAATAGCTAAAAACGCTCTAAACCCATTATTTAAGGAGTTATGGCCATTTTAAAATATTGATTAATTCACACTTAAAAAAGTGATCACAAATAATAGCTAAAAACGCTCTAAACCCATTATTTAAGGAGTTATGGCCATTTTAAAATATTGATTAATTCACACTTAAAAAAGTGATCACAAATAATAGCTAAAAACGCTCCAAAACCATTATTTAAGGAGTTATGGCCATTTTAAATATTGATTAATTCACACTTAAAAAAGTGATCACAAATAATAGCTAAAAACGCCCTAAACCCATTATTTAAGGAGTTATGGACATTTTAAAATATTGATTAATTCACACTTAAAAAAGTGATCACAAATAATAGCTAAAAACGCTCTAAACCCATTATTTAAGGAGTTATGGCCAATTTAAAATATTGATTAATTCACACTTAAAAAAGTGATCACAAATAATAGCTAAAAACGCTCTAAACCCATTATTTAAGGAGTTATGGCCATTTTAAAATATTGATTAATTCACACTTAAAAAAGTGATCACAAATAATAGCTAAAAACGCTCTAAACCCATATTTAAGGAGTTATGGCCATTTTAAAATATTGATTAATTCACACTTAAAAAAGTGATCACAAATAATAGCTAAAAACGCTCTAAAACCATTATTTAAGGAGTTATGGCCATTTTAAAATATTGATTAATCAATATTTTAAAATGGCCGTTTTAAAATATTGATTAATTCACACTTAAAAAAGTGATCACAAATAATAGCTAAAAACGCTCTAAACCCATTATTTAAGGAGTTATGGCCATTTTAAAATATTGATTAATTCACACTTAAAAAAGTGATCACAAATAATAGCCAAAAACGCTCTAAACCCATTATTTAAGGAGTTATGGCCATTTTAAAATATTGATTAATTCACACTTAAAAAAGTGATCACAAATAATAGCTAAAAACGCTCTAAACCCATTATTTAAGGAGTTATGGCCATTTTAAAATATTGATTAATTCACACTTAAAAAAGTGATCACAAATAATAGCTAAAAACGCTCTAAACCCATTATTTAAGGAGTTATGGTCATTTAAAATATTGATTAATTCACACTTAAAAAGTGATCACAAATAATAGCTAAAGATCGCTCTAAACCCATTATTTAAGGAGTTATGACCATTTTAAAATATTGATTAATTCACACTTAAAAAAGTGATCACAAATAATAGCTAAAAATGCTCTAAACCCATTATTTAAGGAGTTATGGCCATTTTAAAATATTGATTAATTCACACTTAAAAAAGTGATCACAAATAACAGCTAAAAACGTTCTAAACCCATTATTTAAGGAGTTATGGCCATTTTAAAATATTGATTAATTCACACTTAAAAAAGTGATCACAAATAATAGCTAAAAACGCTCTAAACCCATTATTTAAGGAGTTATGGCCATTTTAAAATATTTATTAATTCACACTTAAAAAAGTGATCACAAATAATAGCTAAAAATGCTCTAAACCCATATTTAAGGAGTTATGGCCATTTTAAAATATTGATTAATTCACACTTAAAAAAGTGATCACAAATAATAGCTAAAAACGCTCTAAACCCATTATTTAAGGAGTTATGGTCATTTTAAAATATTGATTAATTCACACTTAAAAAAGTGATCACAAATAATAGCTAAAAACGCTCTAAACCCATTATTTAAGGAGTTATGGCCATTTTAAAATATTGATTATTTCACACTTAAAAAGTGATCACAAATAATAGCTAAAAACGCTCTAAACCCATTATTTAAGGAGTTATGGCCATTTTAAAACATTGATTAATTCACACTTAAAATAGTGATCACAAATAATAGCTAAAACGCTCTAAACCCATTATTTAAGGAGTTATGGCCATTTTAAAATATTGATTAATTCACACTTAAAAAAGTGATCACAAGTAATAGCTAAAAACGCTCTAAACCCATTATTAAGGAGTTATGGCCATTTTAAAATATTGATTAATTCACACTTAAAAAAGTGATCACAAATACTAGCTAAAAACGCTCTAAACCCATTATTTAAGGAGTTATGGCCATTTTTAAAATATTGATTAATTCACACTTAAAAAAGTGATCACAAATAATAGCTAAAAACGCTCAAAACCCATTATTTAAGGAGTTATGGCCATTTTAAAATATTGATTAATTCACACTTAAAAAAGTGATCACAAATAATAGCTAAAAACGCTCTAATTCCATTATTTAAGGAGTTATGGCCATTTTAAAATATTGATTAATTCACACTTAAAAAAGTGATCACAAATAATAGCTAAAAACGCTCTAAACCCATTATTTAAGGAGTTATGGCCATTTTAAAATATTGATTAATTCACACTTAAAAAAGTGATCACAAATAATAGCTAAAAACGCTCTAAATCCATTATTTAAGGAGTTATGGCCATTTTAAAATATTGATTAATTCACACTTAAAAAAGTGATCACAAATAATAGCTAAAAAACGCTCTAAACCCATTATTTAAGGAGTTATGGCCATTTTAAAATATTGATTAATTCACACTTAAAAAAGTGATCACAAATAATAGCTAAAAACGCTCTAAACCCATTATTTAAGGAGTTATGGCCATTTTAAAATATTGATTAATTCACACTTAAAAAGTGATCACAAATAATAGCCAAAAACGCTCTAAACCCATTATTTAAGGAGTTATGGCCATTTTAAAATATTGATTAATTCACACTTAAAAAAGTGATCACAAATAATAGCTAAAAACGCTCTAAACCCATTATTTAAGGAGTTATGGTCATTTTAAAATATTGATTAATTCACACTTAAAAAGTGATCACAAATAATAGCTAAAAACGCTCTAAATCCATTATTTAAGGAGTTATGGCCATTTTAAAATATTGATTAATTCACACTTAAAAAAGTGATCACAAATAATAGCCAAAAACGCTCTAAACCCATTATTTAAGGAGTTATGGCCATTTTAAAATATTGATTAATTCACACTTAAAAAAGTGATCACAAATAATAGCTAAAAACGCTCTAAACCCATTATTTAAGGAGTTATGGCCATTTTAAAATATTGATTAATTCACACTTAAAAAAGTGATCACAAATAATAGCTAAAAACGCTCTAAACCAATTATTTAAGGAGTTATGGTCATTTTAAAATATTGATTAATTCACACTTAAAAAGTGATCACAAATAATAGCCAAAACGCTCTAAACCCATATTTAAGGAGTTATGGCCATTTTAAATATTGATTAATTCACACTTAAAAAAGTGATCACAAATAATAGCTAAAACGCTCTAAACCCATTATTTAAGGAGTTATGGTCATTTTAAATATTGATTAATTCACACTTAAAAAAGTGATCACAAATAATAGCTAAAAACGCTCTAAATCCATTATTTAAGGAGTTATGGCCATTTTTAAAATATGATTAATTCACACTAAAAAGTGATCACAAATAATAGCTAAAACGCTCTAAACCCATTATTTAAGGAGTTATGGCCCATTTTAAAATATTGATAATCACACTTAAAAAGTGATCACAAATAATAGCTAAAACGCTCTAAACCCATTATTTAAGGAGTTATGGCCATTTTAAATATTGATTAATTCACACTTAAAAAAGTGGTCACAAATAATAGCTAAAAACGCTCTAAACCCAATATTTAAGGAGTTATGGGCATTTTAAAATATGATTAATTCACACTTAAAAAAGTGATCACAAATAATAGCTTAAAACGCTCTAAACCCAATATTTAAGGAGTTATGGCCATTTTAAAATATTGAATAATTCACACTTAAAAAAGTGATCACAAATAAAAGCTAAAAACGCTGAAAACTCAATATTAAAGGAGTTATGGCCATTTTAAAATATTGATTAATTCACACTTAAAAAATTGATCACAAATAATAGCTAAAAACGCCCTAAACCCATTATTAAGGAGTTATGGACATTTTAAAATATTGATTAATTCACACTTAAAAAGTGATCACAAATAATAGCTAAAACGCTCTAAACCCATTATTAAGGAGTTATGGCCATTTTAAATATTGATTAATTCACACTTAAAAAAGTGATCACAAATAATAGCTAAAAACGCTCTAAACCCATATTTAAGGACTTATGGCCATTTTAAAATATTGATTAATTCACACTTAAAAAAGTGATCACAAATAATAGCTAAAACGCTCTAAACCCATTATTTAAGGAGTTATGGCCATTTTAAAATATTGATTAATTCACACTTAAAAAGTGATCACAAATAATAGCTAAAAACGCTCTAAACCCATTATTTAAGGAGTTATGGTCATTTTAAAATATTGATTAATTCACACTTAAAAAGTGATCACAAATAATAGCTAAGATCGCTCTAAACCATTATTTAAGGAGTTATGACCATTTTAAAATATTGATTAATTCACACTTAAAAAAGTGATCACAAATAATCGCTAAAAACGCTCTAAACCCATTATTTAAGGAGTTATGGCCATTTTAAATATTGATTATTTCACACTTAAAAAGTGATCACAAATAATAGCTAAAAATGCTCTAAACCCATTATTTAAGGAGTATGGCCATTTTAAAATATTGATTTAATTCACACTAAAAAGTGATCACAATAATAGCTAAGATCGCTCTAAACCCATTATTTAAGGAGTTATGGCCATTTTAAAATATTATTTCACACTTAATAAGTGATCACAAAAATAGCTAAAAACGCTCTAAAACCCATTATTTAAGGAGTTATGGCCATTTTAAAATATTGATTAATTCACACTTAAAAAAGTGATCACAAATAATAGCTAGAAACGCTCTAAACCCATTATTAAGGAGATATGGCCATTTTAAAATATTGATTATTTCACACTTAAAAAAGTGATCACAAATAATAGCTAAAAATGCTCTAAACCCATTATTTAAGGAGTTATGGCCATTTTAAAATATTGATTAATTCACACTTAAAAAGTGGATCACAAATAATAGCTAAAAACGCTCTAAACCCATTATTTAAGGAGTTATGCCATTTTAAAATATTGATTAACTCACGCTTAAAAAAGTGATCACAAATAATAGCTAAAATGCTCTAAACCCAATATTTAAGGAGTTATGGCCATTTTAAATATGATTAATTCACACTAAAAAAGTGATCACAACTAATAGCCTAGAAACGCTCTAAACCCATTATTAAGGAGATATGGCCATTTTAAAATATTGATTATTTCACACTTAAAAAAGTGATCACAATAATAGCTAAACATGCTCTAAACCCATTATTTAAGGAGTTATGGCCATTTTAAAATATTGATTAATTCACACTTAAAAAAGTGATCACAAATAATAGCTAAAACGCTCTAAACCCATTATTTAAGGAGTTATGGCCATTTTAAAATATTGATAACTCACGCTTAAAAAAGTGATCACAAATAATAGCTAAAACTGCTCTAAACCCAATATTAAGGAGTTATGGCCATTTTAAAATATTGATTAATTCACACTAAAAAAGTGATCACAAATAATAGCTAGAAACGCTCTAACCCATTATTTAAGGAGATATGGCCATTTTAAATATTGATTACTTCACTCTTAAAAAGTGATCACAATAATAGCTAAAATGCTCTAAACCCATTATTTAAGGAGTATGGCCATTTTAAAATATTGATTAATTCACACTTAAAAAAGTGATCACAATAATAGCTAAAACGCTCTAAACCCATTATTTAAGGAGTTCTGGCCATTTTTAAAATATTGATTAATCACGCTTAAAAATGTGATCACAAATAATAGCTAAAAACGCTCTAACCCATATTTAAGGAGTTATGGCCATTTTAAAATATTGATTAATTCACACTTAAAAAAGTGATCACAAATAATAGCTAAAAACGCTCTAAACCCATTATTTAAGGAGTTATGGCCATTTTAAAATATTTATTAATTCACACTTAAAAAAGTGGTCACAAAAATAGCTAAAAATGCTCTAAACCCAATATTTAAGGAGTTATGGCCATTTTAAAATATTGATTAATTCACACTTAAAAAGTGATCACAAATAATAGCTTAAAACGCTCTAAACCCATATTAAGAGTTATGGCCCATTTCTAAAATATGGAATAATTCACCTTAAAAAGTGATCACAAATAAAAGCTAAAAAACGCTGAAAACCTCATATTAAGGAGTTATGGCCATTTAAATATTGATTAATTCACACTTAAAAAATTGATCACAAATAATAGCTAAAAACGCTCTAAACCCATTATTTAAGGAGTTATGGACATTTTAAAATATTGATTAATTCAACACTTAAAAAAGTGATCACACAATAATAGCTAAGAAACGCTCTAAACCCATTATTTAAGGAGTTTATGGCCATTTTAAAATATTGATTAATTCACACTTAAAAAGTGATCCCAAATAATAGCTAAAAACGCTCTAAACCCATTATTTCAGGAGTTATGGTCATTTAAAATATGATTATTCACACTTAAAAAGTGATCACAAATACTAGCTAAGATCGCTCTAACCCATTATTTAAGGAGTTATGACCCATTTTAAATATTGATTAATTCCCACTTAAAAAAGTGATCACCAATAATAGCTAAAAACGCTTAAAACCATTATTTAAGGAGTTATGGCAATTTTAAAATATGATTATTTCACACTTAAAAAAGTGATCACAATAATAGCTAAAAATGCTCTAACCCATTATTTAAGGAGTTATGGCCATTTTAAAATATTGATAATTCACACTTAAAAAGTGATCACAATAATAGCTAAAGATCGCTCTAAAACTATTTAAGGAGTTATGGTCCATTTTAAATATGATTAATTCACATTAATAAGTGATCACAAATAATAGCTAAAAACGCCTAAAACCAATTATTAAGGAGTTATGGCCATTTAAATATTGATTAATTCACACTATAAAAAAGTGATACAAATACTAGCTAAAAACGCTCTAAAAACCATTATTAAGGAGTTATGGCCATTTAAAATATGATTTATTAACACTTAAAAAAGTGATCACAATAATAGCTCTAATAAACGACTCTAAACCATATTAAGGAGTTATGGCCATTTTAAAATATGATTAATTCACCACTTAAAAAAGTGATCACAAATAAATACTAAAAACGCTCTAAACCCATTATTTAAGAGTTATGGCCATTTTAAAATATTGATTAATT